>NC_025995.2:123520093-123820093 GCF_000442705.2 Elaeis guineensis
ACTGTGGCAACAGCGAAATGCAGACAGAGAGCTCTGAGAAAGAGAGAGGGAGAGAGGGAGAGGAGCGAGCCTGCGTATGTGGGAGAGACGGGCGGATCGACCCCTTGCACTGTTGCCTTCCCCGGTATATATAGTGGAGCACGGTATGGCGCCATCATTAATGGCGCGGACAAGTGAGGAACTGTCAACTCACTGTAGACTGTCAGAGCCGCCGTGAAAACGTCATGTCGCCGTGTAGCCGTCTAATCGCCAGGGTTGACCCGGCCCCGGGCGGGACAATGCCCCTAGGTAATTGTGCCGCATGTCCGTGTCAGGGCTGACAACGTCTGGCGACCGTACGGTGGTTGGTGGAGTCGGCCGACCCCAGGTCGGTGGCCAGCAGAGTGGCGTCGGACTCCTCCGTCGGTCGGCGAGCTTCATGTGGGTCGGCTACCAGATCTCTGGGTTTAGTCGGTCGGGAATGGACCGTGGAATGGCCGTAGTTAGCCGCTGATGGCGTCCGTCGGCCTGTCGCCCGACCTACGATCGGCCAGTCAGAGTCGTCCGTCGGGCCGTTGGTTTGTCGGTCGGGCTTAGTCGGTCGGGCCGCCAGCCGGTCAGGCCCTCCGATAGTCGGTCGTTCGGTCGGTGGGTATCCCCCAACAACTTGCAATAGCCAACATCATCAGGGAAAAAAAAAACTTGCAATAGCCAGCATCATCAAGGAAAAAAAAAAAAAAAAGACTTGCCATAATCAACATCACCAGAAAAAGAAAAAGAAAAAAAAAGACCTGCAATAGCCAACATCATCAGGCGAAAAAAAAAAAGACTAGCAATAGCCAACATCATCAAGAAAAAAAAAAACTTGCAATAGCCAGCATCATCAAGGGAAAAAAAAAAAGACTTGTGGTAGCCAACACCGCGTTCCTTCACGGACGCTACAGCCTAGAACAGGGTGCCGCATCGGGAAGTTTTATGACCAACTGGAATGGGGTTCCGTACTGATGAAGCTTACTTCCAACAAATCATCGACGTATGGAGACTCGATAGGAGGACTAACAAAATTTTCTTTACTCTCTCTCTCTCTTCCTTTTTCTCTCTCATACGGACAGCTTGTTTCCTACCACATTACGATGATGTGCCAAAGCCTTTTTAAAATACTAGATGTCACCGACCTCTTTCTTCTCATATTATGATACTGGGGCTTTTAGGTAGGCCCCAGACTTCCTGTGACATGGCAAAGAAGCCACAGTTCTAACATCATGCTTGTTAGCTTCTGCTGAACTCGTTACAGCGTCCTTGCCGGGGCATAACTGGCTTCTTCTTCCTCTACCAGCTGGTTTCCAGCCTGGCCTTTTTCTTCTATTCTTATTCTTCTTTTTCATGGCTAGGTGTTGGACTGATGGTCGTGACCTTGCAGCTACCTATTTGAACCATTTTGAGTGTTAGAAGGCAAAAAAAGGGGGCTTCTTCCCTATCCAAGGGGGCCTATCATAACTGTTAATCTTTTTTTTTTTTTTTTTTTTTTTTGTGTGACAAAAATCAAGTCATTAATCTTAAATAGGATACAAATGCCGAAAAAAATTTAAAATCAGTGAGGCCGTCCAAAAAGTTATGTATATCCTCCTTACCATCTAAAAGCAATTTCAACTTTTTAAATCTAAATGATTTTACTAATGTTGTTAATTTAACTAAATATAAATATAGATTTTATAAATTATTGGACATAAGTATAAATTTTAATTTTTTTATAATATTCTATTTTTGTTAAAGACTTGGTGCAATGACGAAAGATTTTGGATGCTTGATTTTAGGCTGACAAAGCTGCAGGTTGGTAGTCCAAAACAATCATTTTATTAAAAAATTTAAATATTAGATTTATCTCCATCATCCTGATTGTCTAATACCTTAGTACACCTCCTTATTCATCTGTGTGAAAAAGTGCATGTATCAAATCCTTATCATCACCATAGTTTGATTTTTTTCATTCAAAAAAAAAAAAAATCCTTATCATCACCAACTCTTTGAATTCTAAATTTAATGAAGGGTTAAAAATTTGACTTTAGATCCTACATGACAATAATATCTGTATATTTCTGTTCTATGCTCTTCACCACTGCAACAAAAACAATGTATAGCAACAGAATTTTATTAATACTCAAAAAAGAATGTAACTATAAATATTCTACAGTGATAATTTGAAACAATATCATAAAAGATATATAATATTGTGGCTCTTGGTCAAAAATATTACTATAAGTTATTATATAGCAACAGTATATTATAAATATCATAAGAAATTATATTTTATTGTAACTATTATAAAAATATAATAAAAAATCTATAATATCATAATGATTATTTATAGATATTTCCTAAATTTGTAATGTTACAATGTCATCATGTAAAAATAATATTTTATGATCTATGATGTAATTACTAAAAAACTTGTATACAAGTAAATGTAACAAGAATTTGAATATGATCAAATCTAATTTATATTAAAATATATATAAAAAATTTAAGAATAACTTATATAAGTTATATAATATAAAGTTTAAAAAAATATATATTAAATATCATTATTTTTTAAGTACAGTATAAATGAGAAGATTCATTAATTATCTATTTTTAAAGAATATTAGAAAAAATATTTATGATTATAGAAATATATTAAAATTATTTATTTTTTAAAATATTTTAAATAATAATATTTTTAAAATATTATAAAGAATAAAATAAAGTAATTTATTTTTCAATTTTCTTTCAAAAAGAAGATAATTGATTTTTTATGAAAATAATTAATTATTAAAATTTAAATATGATAATATAGTTGAAACAAATATATTTTATAATATAAATAAGTATAATAAACTATAACCTTTTATTATAAGTTAATATTATCATAATAGCTAAGTATTAGGATATTATCCAATAGATCTTATGTTTGATTTCTATATAGATGATTAATTAAAATTAATTATAAGTTGAATCGAATACAAGAGTCCTAATATGACCTCTTTAAGAGTTAAGAATATTTAATTTCGATACAACAATAAATTACTAATAATTTTTATATATTTTTTTACGATGACTTTGACCACTATTATAGGTCTCTTTCGTTGCAGTGTACTCTAGTTTTTTATCACAACCAACTCCATGCTTTTCCATTCCTGGTCTTTTTAAATTCCCATTCGGTCCAAGTGTGGTCGATACCCGACGTAGGAAAATAAAACTTGGTCCAAGTTTCTAGTTTCTAAAGGCACCTGATGCATTAGTCAGGCAAGACAGCCGAACCCCCCAACTGCCGTGCTATTTTCTTAATGTAACAAGCAAGACTTTGCATTGACCTTAGAAGAACTTTGTTGCTAGTACCATAACTAAGATACATAATGACTCATTTGGAACGTTCAACCAACAAGATGACACAGAATAGGGATAGCAAATCCAGGTTGGGCAGGGTAAGGATACTTCACTGATGTAATTTGTAAGGTTGATATGCTGCTGCCGACCGTGGGCAAATGGCTGGCACCGGGACCATAATTTAGAATATGACAATCAGATTTTTTGGCAAAGTTAATGGGTTTGACATTTATGATTAGAAGCTATAGGATTACTCTCTGTTTCCTGCTACCCTTTGTTTACCTCAAAAAAAAAAAAAAAAAAAAGACATTTATGATTAGAAGCTATAGGATACTAATGGTTTAATCAACCTTCTAGGTTTTGCATCTTTCACTTTATAAAATGTTAAAACTTAGGTAATTATTACTCTCATCTGAGCAAACTCATAGCAAGAACAGCAGGGAAAATGAGGATGGTTTATGTGATGCGAGGGCCGAGGATGGTTTATTCACAACTAGAATGGATCATGGAAGAAAAAACTGTGTTGAGAAGATATACATAACAATGTAACCAAGATCCTTTCATGGTGTTGGGATATACCGACGATCTCTGTACGTCGATTTATCTTCGGATCGGTCCGACCGATGCCCGACTTTACCGATCGGACCGACGACGACTCCGATGATGACTGCCGACAATGGCTGCCGACAATATCCGGTCGAAGGTATGTCGGCCGAACAGACCCATACTGTTTTCGACTGGCCGAGCGGCCGAGCCCGAATCACGACTCACTGTCGGGGGTGGCAGCCGACGTCCGACTTCCGCAAGGCACCGGGCCAGCTGACGGTGTCTCTGGGTCATCACCCGACGTCCCGACAGCCGAATGCCGACCTATAATCGGCCAGCCCATCCAAATGCCGTACAACCGCTATAGGCAGCTGTCCTGTCAAGGACATGCGGTATGGCCATCCTGGGCATTGTCCTGTCAAGGACGTGGATTAATCCCAGTGACTTGACAACCCACGGTGATTGGACAGTCCCGACGATTTGACAACTTCCCAGTTGTCTGCATCATTAATGAGGGGACCATACCGCATTCTACTATAAAATGGGATAAGGCAATAGTCTTGGTAAGTTTGGAGCAAGCTTTCTCAAGCTCTCTGAGGCATCTTTAAGCTCTTGAGCTCTCCTCTCTCTCTCTCTCTCTTGCTGAGCCCCTGATTTTCTACTGTTGCCTAGTTTCCTCTCTGACTTGACCGTCGGAGGGTCCCCGCCGGAGGCATCTCTGGTCAGTGAGGACTTTTCTTGCAGGTGCGCGACACTAGCGATCGGGCAACGGGGGGATTGGCTGCAACAGATTTAGCGCACCAGGAAGGGGTATTCGACAGAGATAAGACAGCGAGCTCCACAGAGCTTGAAAAAATCTCTCGAGATGACGAAAACCAGGGCTCAGCGATCGAGAGCTATCGGATCAGCGAGGCGCTCTTCTCGTCGGGAAGAGGCCCCTCCTTCACCTTCCATGCGGAATCTAGCTCTCCGCATCTGGTGGTAATCACGGAGGTGCAGATCGTGGCGATCGTACGGCAAATGACCGTTTTGATGGACGCGGTCAAAAACCTCCAACAGCAACCGACTCAATTGCGCAACCACCGGCGAAACAACCGGCGGCGCACCCTATGCCGTCCAGAAGCAGCCACCGATGCCCGCGTCGACTTCCGTCTTCTCCTCAAGAGCAGCCGTCTCAGCACTCCAATAGAGAAAGAGCGAGGCGGCCACAGCATGACACCCACCGGTCCTGACATCCTTCTCCTTTCCAGCTGGAGCGGACGAGGAAGGAGAAGCGGCCACAGACACCGTCTGCCTCACTCTCAAGTTCGTCGGGAGGTTCGATTCCTGGGGTTTCACAACACCGACGGTTGGACGACTACGAACGTAAGTTCGAAGAAATCGACCGTCGGCTTGCCCAACTCCAGGCAGATGGTCAGAAGTCTTCGAACGACGTCGACTTCCGGACCACCCAACCTCTCTCCCGATTTGTCCTCGATGAACCGATTCCTAGTCGGTTCAAGATGCCTCATGTGGAGCCTTACGACGGCTCCACCGATCCAGTTGACCATCTGGAGAGCTACAAGACTCTCATGACAATTCAAGGGGCAACCGATACCCTCCTTTGCATTGGCTTCCCCACCACGCTCCGTAAAGCTGCCAGAGCCTAGTACTTTGACCTCCGCTCAGGGAGTATCCACTCCTTCGGACAGCTCGAGCATTCTTTCGTGGCCCATTTCAGCACCAGTCAAAAATCACCACGAACCTCGGACAGTCTTTTCTCCCTCAAACAGGGAGAAAATGAGACACTCCGATACTTTATGGTCCGATTCAATGCGGCCACACTTGAGGTCCGGGACCTCAATGAAGACATGGCTATCTCGGCCATGAAGAGGGGGCTAAAGGGGTCCCGGTTCATGTATTCTTAGACAAGACCCTCCCCCGGACGTATGTCGAATTGCTGGAGTGCGCGTACAAATACATACGCACGGATGAAGGAGCTTCCGACCGGCGCCTGACCGAGGGCGCAAGCCAGAAGGAGAAGCGGAAGAAGAATCGGGCTCCTGCTGAACCCAGCAGGCCCCTCACTGATAAACGGGTCTTGCCCCGATGACGGAGTCCGAGATTGCCTCGACGGTGGAGTCAGAGACCGACGCATCGCAGGTATGACTCCTATACTCCTCTCTCTGCTCATCGTGCACAGATCCTGATGGAGATCGAAGGAGCAAAATATCTGCGATGGCCTCCACCTCTGAAGGCAAAAGGTCTCGATCGGAGAAGGTACTGTCGGTTCCATCGGGGCCATGATCACAACACCGAGCAATGCATCCAACTCAAGGATGAAATAGAGGCCCTCATACGATGAGGATATCTCAAAAAGTACGAAGGGACACACTGGCTCGGCCCCTTCCCGACCAACGACCCCAACCAACTGAAGAGGTAGTGAATAACCAGCCTACTGCTGGAGTCATCAATATGATCTCCAGACAACTGGATCGAGGAACGACTGCTGAAAGGGAGTCGACGAAGAGACCGCACCAGGACAATGTAATCATCTTCACAGATGAGGATGCTCGGAGAATCCAAACTCTCCATGATGACGCTGTTGTTGTTTCGACGATAATAGCGAACTATGATGTAAAAAGAATTCTTGTTGATAATGGAAGCTCCACTAATATTTTATTTTACTCGACCTTCTTCCGAATGCGACTGTCGACCGATCGACTCAGGAGAGTCTCTATGCCCCTAGTGGGTTTCACCGGGGAAGCCGTCGCGGTGGAAGGAGAAATTACTCTTCCCGTGACAGCTGAGGTCGAACCATGACAAAGCACCGTCTACATGACATTCACGATCGTCCAAGTACCTTCGGCCTACAATGCCATACTTGGAAGACTCGGACTAAATGCCCTCAGAGCGATAGTCTCGACATACCACTTGCTGGTCCGATTTCCGACTAAAAATGGAGTCAGAGAAATGCGCGGGGATCAACAACTCGCTCGACGGTGCTTTCAAATCTCTACTCAAAGCGACGAATCGAAGGACTCCCTGACGGTCGACAAGCTGGACCAATGGGATGAGGAGGAGCGGGGTGAACAGGCTGAACAGCTGATTTTCATCCCGATGATAAAGAATCCTGAATAGGTCGTTTGGGTCGAGTCGCAGTTGTCCGACCTGGAGCAACGATAGCTGATAGAGCTGTTGAAAACTAACACCGACATATTCATTTGGTCGGCAGCGGATATGTCCGGTATACCTCCGAAAATGATGACTCACCGACTCAACATCGCCCCTGGCGCGAAGTCGGTGAGACAGAAGAAATGGGCTTTCGCCCCCGAGAGACAGAAGGCCATCGATGAGGAAGTGGACAAGCTACTCGAGGCGGGCTTCATCAGAGAAATCATATATCCCGACTGGCTCGCAAATATCATCATGGTGAAGAAAGCCAATGAAAAGTGGAGGATCTGTATCGACTATATCGACTTGAATCAAGCCTGCCTGAAGGACAGCTTTCCACTACCGAAGATCGACCAACTGGTGGATGCGACGTCCGGTTATCGACTGCTCAGCTTCATGGATGCTTTCGTCGGATATAACCAAATCCGGATGGCGCTTGAGGATGAAGACCATATGGCCTTCGTGACCACCAAGGGCCTTTACTGCTACAGAGTGATGCCCTTCGGTCTGAAGAATACCGGAGCCACCTACCAACACCTCGTCAATAAGGTCTTCAAAGATCAAATCGGGTACAATATGGAGGTGTACGTGGATGATATGCTGGTAAAGAGAGCACAGGCTTCAGATCATGTCCAAGACTTGGAAGAAATCTTTCGCACTCTTCGATGACATCGGATGAAGCTAAATCCGACTAAGTGTACCTTCGGGGTAACTTCAGAGAAGTTTCTCGAATTCCTCATTTCTCAATGTAGAATCAAGACCAACCCTGAGAAGATAAAGGCGATCATCGACATGCGACATCCGAACACCAAAAAAGAGGTGCAACAGCTCAATGGAAAGATCATCACGCTCAGCCGATTCATCTCTCGATCGGTTGAGAGGTGCCTCCCGTTCCTCAAAACCCTGAGGCAGACGAAGGACTTCTCTTGACTGAATGAGTGCCGGCAAGCCTTCGAAGATTTGAAGAAGTACCTGGCTTCTCCACTCCTGCTTATAAAGCTAGAGGTCAGAGAAATATTGTACCTTTATTTGGTCACCGCCCCAGAGGCGGTTAGTTCGGTACTCGTCCGGAAGAACGAGAGTCGAATCCACCAGCCCATATACTATACAGCAAAGTACTCCACGAGGCTGAAACTCGGTATTCAAGGGTGGAGAAGATGATATTTGCCTTGGTCATATCCGCGCAACGACTCTGTCCGTATTTTCAAGCACATGCCATCGTGGCCCTCACCGACCAGCCCCTGAGGGCGATCCTCTACCGCCCCGACACATCAGGATGACTGGCGAAATGGGCGATAAAGTTGAGCGAGTTTGACATCTAGTACCGACCGCGACCTGCTTTGAAAGCCCAAGTCCTGACCGACTTTATTGTGGAATGCCCGACAGCCGACCAAATGTCAGAAGGCGGGAGCTCCAAAGAAGCTGCGACCTCTGAATATGACCCCGGGTCAACCTGGGTGTTACACATAGATGGAGCTTCCAATGCCCAAGGGAGCAGGGCCGGGTTCCTGCTCACCAACTCGGAGGGAGTGGTTACCGAGTATGCCCTCCGATTCAACTTCAAAGCTTCCAATAATCAAGCCGAGTATGAAGCACTTCTCGCCGGCTTGAGGGTGGTGAAGGAGCTCGGGATTGACAGCCTCAGAGTATTCTCCAATTCCCAGCTGATTGTGGGGTAAGTCAAAGGCGAATTCGAAGCGCGGGACCCGACCATGATGAAATATTTCCAGAAGGTGAGAGATCTCGTGGCACACCTCAAGTATTTCGAGATCTCTCAATTCTCAGGTCGGAGAATGCTCGGGCCGACCACTCTCCAGGCTTGTGACATCTGCCTATGGCACTTTAGGCCGGACACTCGTGGAGAGTCTTGAGCAACCGAGCATCGATAGGGCTGAGGAGGTACTACAACTGATGATCGAGCCAAGCTGGATGGACCCGATCGTTCAGTATCTGACTGATGGAACCAGCCCCGAAAATCCCACAGAAGCCAAGCGACTCCAGTGGGCGGCCTCCCAGTATGTAATGATGGATGGGCGACTCTACAAAAGATCGTTCTTCCTTCCTTTGCTACGGTGCCTGGGACCGACGGATGCGGACTACGCACTCAGAGAGGTGCATGAAGGGATCTGTGGGAGTCACCTGGGGGGCAAATCCTTAGCCTACAAAGTCCTGCGGCAAGGTTACTACTGGCCCACGATGAAGAAAGATGTGGCTGACTTGGTTCGGAGGTGTGAGCCGTGTCAGAAGTACGCCAACTTATAATACCGGCTCGCCAACTTACTAACTTCCATTGTCGTCCCATGGCCCTTCGCCCAATCGGGGATCGACATACTCGGCCCTTTCCCTCCGGCATCTGGCCAAAGAAGTTTATAGTTGTTGCAATCGACTACTTCATCAAGTGGGTGGAGGCCGAACCCCTGGCATAAATCATCGAGCGCAAGATGGAAGACTTTGTCCAGAAGTCCATCATCTCTAAGTTCAGACTATCGCACACCATCATCACTGACAATGGGTGATGGTTGACAACAATGATTTTAGAGAGTTCTGTGCGAGATTTCATATCACACACAAGCTGACCTCGGTCGGCCATCCATAGTCCAACGGGGAAGTCGAAGTAACCAACCGGACCATTCTGCATGGGTTGAAGACTCGACTGAACGAAGCCAGAGGCCTCTGGGTCGAAGAGTTGCACTCGATCCTGTGGGCATACCGAACGACACCTCGGGTCCCAACTGGGGAATCTCCTTTCAATTTGGCCTATGGGACGGAGGCAATGATCCCACTAGAGATTGGGCTGCCATCGACTAGAGTTGAGCAATACTGTGAACCGGGCAACTCTGAGTGTCGGAGAGCTAACTTGGACCTCCTACCCAAGCTCCGACGCGAGGCTCAACTCCGTATGGCTTCCTACCGACAAAGAGTGGCCCGATACTACAACACTAAAGTTAGGCCAAAGTCTTTCAGACCCGAAGATCTGGTTCTAAGAAGGTGGAAGTCTCGAAGCCTCAGGATCAAGAAAAACTATCCCCAAACTGGGAAGGACCCTATAAGATAGCAGACACCTGTAGGCCGGGCGCCTACCGACTTGAAACCCTAGAAGGGACGGCCATTCCCCGGACTTGAAATACTGATAACCTGAAATTGTATTATCAATGAATTTGTATGCCCTTACTCAGAATATAATTCAATTTCAAAACTCCAGAGTCTACAAAGTTTGGCTCTCCATCGAGGATCGGCCCTCGCCAGAAGTACGAGCCTCGACGCCCCGACTTGGGCCCAACGACTCGATCGTCAAATCTACGACTCGATTGCCGACTCTATGCTGAGTCTACGACTCGATCGTCGAATCTACGACTCAATCGCCGACGACACATGACTCTTACGAGAACCGTTCTGTCTACACTAACGGAAGGCCAGCACTGGTGATGAAACCTCTCTAAGTTGAAGCCGCGCTCCTTCCACAGTCAACTCTCGAGCAACGCAGCTGGCTAACTTGCCGACTTAGCTTCAACTAAGAAGGGCAAAATGCCAAGACAACCACGATGTACCCACCCGACCAAGGTCCGGGCAACGGGTATTCGACTTACGACATGCCGACTTGGTTACGACTGGTCGAAGGATATTTGCTTGCCACCTTTTATCATGCACCATGATGTACCTGTCCGACCAAGGTCCGGCAATGGATATTCGACTTATGACATACCGACTTAGTTATGATCGATCGAAGGATATTCGGCTTGCCACCGTTTATCATGCATCCCGACGTGCATGCCCGACCAAGGATCGGACAACAGATATTCGACTTGTCATCGTTATCCTATCTGAATACGTCGGACACTACTCGACTATCGAACTCTACAAAATGATCGTGTCGATGAGCTACGTTCGGTGATCGGCCGACACTCGCCTGATGTACACGCTTGACCAAAGTCCGGGCGGCGGACACTCGACCTACAATCGGTACGGCTCTCGACCATCGGATCCTTAGCTACTTGTATGACGGTCGAGATGTCGGTCTGCGATCGGGGCTTGCACTGCCCTTGGCACGGCGCACGCTACTAACTACTTTGATCGGCTACACTAGATCCTACCGAACATCCTAACGAGGTATGTCGGAGCTACGACCTATACTCTTAAGGATGGCTCGGCAAATCAAACACATTGAACCGCATGCAGAGAAAAGTGTGAAAAGTCTTTGATTTTGTTAAGTTGAAATGACTTACAAAATTAGGTTGAAGTTCGATTACAAAATTGAGCCGAAGCCCGATTATAAAATTGGGACGAAGCCCGATTACAAATATCAAAGACTGAACAGAAAAAAAGAATACAAAGATAACGGAGTAGATACTCTGACTATTCATCGGAGTCGACTTCTTGCACTGGGTAGAGTTCGAGAGCAACCAACGTGCCCGCTCGGGTTGGGGAGGGATCGGAGGTTGGAGCTGCCTCACCTTCGGCAACTCGTTCCATCGACAGTAGGTCGGCCTCTTCCTCTGCGGCTTGGTCCTCTGACTTGGTGGGACGATGTCGCTCAGATCGAGCTCCGGGTGTAGACTCTGAATCGCATCTCGGGCATCCTCGTACCCCACCCGATAGGAGGCGAACCCGCTCTCGAGAAGCTCCTTCCGGTACTCATCCGAGCCACGAAAGTCCTCCACTGTCCGGCCCAGTGCCTCCTTGGCCGACTCCGCCTCTGCCTTCGCTATGTCGGCGTCGGCTTGGGCGGAGGACAAGTTCTCCTTGATCTTAGTCAGGTTCTCCAGGCTAACCCGAAGCTGTTCGCGCTCGGCCTCGAGCTCCTGACACAGCCATCCCGCTCACGCCGCAGTCGGTGAACGGAGCGGGTCTTGCGCTGGATCTGCTCGCAAGCCGACTGAAGTTCGGCCTCCGAGGCGACTAGGCGTTGGTGAGTCTGGATATCTCCTCCTCGAGCCTAGCCTCACGGTCGACCGACAATTCAGCTGGTCCACCAGCGTTGCCTTCTCCGCTTCGGCAGTTTCGGCCCGATTCTTCCAGGCCGCCCGGACGTCGCCAAACCTCCGGTACCTGGCCTCCAGCTCGGACATGCTGTAGATCAGCTGCAAATAGAAGGTCGATCGTCACAAAAATGAAATGATAGAAATAACAATGAAGGGGAAAAGGAAAAGAAGAAGAGCTCACCTGGATCATGGTCGGGTAAAAAGCAGAAAGCATGTCGGACACCGACCGACCCTTCAAGAGCTCCCGATCGGTCAGGAGAATGGCCGCCTGGCACAACTTCTTAGCCAAATTGTGGTTGGCTAGGGCCGACGCTCCCTCAAGAACCTGAACGTCGGATGACGCGACGCAGCCCGCCGACCTTGTGTCGTCCGCCGGCACCATCGATGCCTTCCCTCGATCGGTCACCCAGGCCCGAGGTCGGAGAGAGATGGGAAGCTCGAGCTCGACTGGGTCCCTCCCGAGGGCACGACGGGGGCTGCCGCAGGTCGTTTGGGCTCACTGCTTCGGCCTGAACCTCTTTCATGGGTGGGGGAGCCGACACTTTTTCGGCTGCCCCCTCAGTCGCCCCTTCCTCGGACGGGCCTCGGGTGGCACTGCCGGTGCCGACAGGGCGATGATCGGCTCGTAGCCTGATGCACGTTCGGTGTCGGGCTGCGCTGCTACCATCACAATGTCGTCGGCGATGATATCTGAGGCCTCTTGGGAGGCCGCAAAGGTCCGACCCCGGGCACCGGTCTCTTCCTCGTCGCATGTTGCTGAATGTCGGCATCTGTCAGCCTCACTCTCGACGGTATGCCTGCAATTTCAACAAAGGATCAGCATAAGTCCAAAGATGGATAAAAAAGGTAAAAAATGATAGACTGGCCGAACTGTACCTAAACAGAGAACCGAACTTAGGCCGGCATCGTACAGAGCTTGCTCGATGACGAGCTCCCTTTGCTTCGGCACTGACATATCCTTCAGTCGGTGAAAGTCCTCTCGATCTCCAGCCTCCACCCGACTGTTTTCATTTGGCTGAGTCCGAGGGTCACCCCAGTGAGAAGGGAACCCCCATGGTAGCGAAGAAGAAGCAAAGAAAAATTGATTCTTCCATCCGTGGATCGACGATGGAAGATCGGTAATGAACGAAAGACCCTTCCGGAGATTGAAAAACCACCACCCTCGGGCTTTCGGATGGGGTTGGAGGATGAAGAATGCCCGAAAGAGAGAGATGCAGGGAAAGATCGGCAAAAACTGACACAACAGAGCAAAACTGATTATTAACTGGACTGAGTTCGACGCCAGTTGTGCTGAACAAAGCCCGTAATAATCCAAAACATTCTGGATAAACTCCGGAATCTAGAAGCGAAGACCTGCCCGAAGGTCTCGACATAAAAGGCCACCTGGCCCAGAGGCGGGTTGTTAACCTGACCTTCAGCCCCAGGGGCGAAGAGTTCGAACTGTTCCGGAATACCGTACTGCTCCTTGAGCCATTCGACGTTTGCCACCGAAAGTGAAAAGCCTCCACCTCCGGGGTCGACCGTGAATCGTTGGTCGGGTTCCCCGACTGACTTCCTCGAGGAGAGGTTCTAGCCATAATGCTAGCCCCAGAAAGGAGAACAAAAAGAAAATGACAAAGGAGAAAGGATGCAAGGAGACAAGAACGGAAAAACTTCAAGAAGAGTTTTCAAAGGAAGAGGACGGAAACAACTACCTGAAACTGGGAGACAAGTCGACAGAGCCTCAGCGTCAGGAACAGATTTGCGGTAAAAAGTGAAGTTTTGGATGTAAGTGGCCACTTATATATAAGGCCCTTCAACGGTCGAGATGAAAGCGCACCAAACGAGAGTTTTCTGGATGCCGACATGTGGCAGCGCCTAGGCTCTTCCTCGGTCCGACGGTTCGATGCATCTGCCCCCAGATCAAGCCACATCACCTCCATCCGCGTGAATGGTTCCGGCCCAATAACCCCTGACACATGGCGGAAAAACTGCTTCTCGAAATTTATTAACCGATGGCGGTTCGTGTTCCCAAGGAGATGGTGGTTCGCATTCCCAAGGAGATGGTGGTTTACATTTCCAAGGAGACGGCGGTTCGCATTCTCAATGGAACGTCCAACATCGGATCGTTCGTTGGTACGATCGCTAGAGTCAGAGCATGACATGATGGAAAACCACTCCTTTCGTCCGAAGCCGTCGCCCAGTGGAAGCGCTGGCCAATACGACATCCGACTCAGAAGTGGGGGGGGCAACTGTTGGGATATACCGATCGACCCCTATACACTGACTTACCCTCGGACCGGTCCGACCGATGCCCGACTCTACCGACCGGACTGATGACGACTCCGATGATGACTGCCGACAATATCCAGCCGAAGGTATGTCGGCCGAACAGACCCATACTGTTCCTGACCGGTCGAGCGCCGAGCCCGAATCACCGACTCACTGTTGGGGGTGGTAGCCGACGTCCGACTTTCGCAAGGCACCGGGCCAGCCGACGGTGTCTCCGGGTCATCCCCCGATGTCCCAGCAGCCGAATACCGACCTATAGTTGGCCAGCCCACCCAAACGCCGTACAACCGCTATAGGCAGCTGTCCTGTCAAGGACATGCGGTATGGCCGTCTTGGGCATTGTCCTGCCAAGGATTAGATTAATCCCAGTGACTTGACAATCCACGCGATTGGACAGTCCCCGACGATTTGACAACTCTCCAGTTGTCTGCACCATTAATGATGGGACCATACCGCATTCTACTATAAAATGGGGTAAGGCAACAGTCTTGGTAAGTTTGGAGCAAGCTTTCTCAAGCTCTCTCAGGTGCCTTTAAGCTCTTGAGCTCTCTCTCTCTCTCTCTCTCGCTGAGCCCCTGATTTTTCACTGTTGCCTAGTCTCCTCTCTGACTTGACCGTCGGAGGGTCCCCGCCGGAGGCATCTCTGGTCAGTGAAGATTTTTCTTGCAGGTGCGCGACACCGGCGATCGGACGACGGAGGAATTGGCCGCAACACATGGTATTTGCATTGAGGATAATATTGGCAACAGCAGTGGCATAGTATTAGTTGGAGGAATGAGAGGAAACCAGAGCAACCTTATTGTTAGATTCAACCTGGATGGAAGCTGGAGTGCACTCTTATAGTTGAAAACTTCAGACTAATCTACAACTAGGGAGCCGCTTGGGCACTCGTCTGACTCATTGTTCTCTTTGCCTATTCTTCTTCAACGTTTTTGTTACAAGGGTGGGTGCCATTTGGGCCAATTATGTCAGGCATAGCAGCCAACTCTGTCCCACTTCGCTGACCCCTTGCGAGCATGTATGGATTGGAGAGTAATGTCCCACTTCACTGGCTTCCTTGTTTGAAGATCTGTATCGCAGAGCATCCAAGAGTGATGTATCGGTGGCTTCTTATCGGAATTGGAAACAATTGGTACGGAATATCAAGTCACAAGGCCAACTCACCCAACTTAACTTTGAACGATTGAAGTTTCGACCGTGTTGTTGGGAAGAAATCGACCATCAATGCAATCCTCCACAAGACTCTAAATAAATATCCTCCAACTCTGGGGAAACCTAAGTTGTGGGAAAGCAGAGCCATCAAGCACTTCTTAGCATCCTCTCTCTGTTGTCACAAAAAGCTGTAACTGATTTCTCTTCTATCTTAATTGTCTATCTCATTCCTATAAATATCAAATCCAATTAATAACAAAATCTGGTGGAACTAGCTCACTTCCTCTTTTTTTCCCGTACAACAAAATAGAGATTAAAAAAGAAAAAGAAAAACAAGAAGACTGTTTCGTTTTATTGCACCATCTCTCCATGAGTCTACGCAGACAACCGGAAGTATGGACGATAAGGCATGATATCTTTGATACCCAAAGAAAACACATTGGTTCTTACCGTCACACCCACTCATTGTCATCAACTGCGGATGGACCTTCTCCTTTAGAACTGTTTCTGTTTCTCCTTTCCCATGAATTCCAGCTCCTGTTAATGCATCCCTAGCCTTGAGCAATTCCTTGATCACGTCTCCCATCTGCATTCGCTCCTTTGGTGATTCCTTCGAGCATAAGAGGCCAATCCTAAGCATGGAAACCAAGAACTCTTGTGTTCTTCGTCTTGCTTCACCTGTATTTTGAATTTTATCATCGACTCCTCCATCTCTCTCTTCTAGGAGTAGGCGTGGATCTGTGATATCAATGACTCTTTCGGGAAAGGCCATCTCAACAAACTTACAAAGGCTTGTGCCTTCATTCAATGTCTCATCGGCCGGTCTCTTCCCTGTAAACATCTCTAACAGAAGTATCCCAAAGCTGTACACATCCCCTTCGGTAGACACTTGGTTGGCCACCCCATATTCTGCCACAGAATGCATTAGTTGTTTTAATACAAATCAAGTCAGTAAGCATGCGCTTTCCCTTCAGAATCGCAATAGAAGAATCATGCAGAAGGAAAGTAATTATCCTCTGATTATTCTTCAAAAAACTTAACCTACACTCTGATTTATGGAAAATGATGCATGAAAGAAATATTTAGGTATGCAAACTTTCTCATATTAAATTATCAGTACTTAGGATACTGCCTCTATTTTAAAAAAAAAAAAAAATTGGAAAACACCCATACAAAGTTGAAACAAGTCATGGATGAGATCCTCACCTGGAGCAACATACCCAATTGTCCCCTTCATTCCAATTGATGAGGATGGATTCTGAGATGACTTGCTCACCGTTTTGGTAAGAAACCTTGCCAGCCCAAAGTCACCCACGTGAGCAGTCATATCTTCGTCGAGAAGAACATTGCTCGGCTTGAGATCACAGTGAACAATTGGGGTTGGGCCATGGTGATGAAGATAATCCACTGCAGAGGCAACGTCTATGGCTATGTTCAGCCTCTGGATGAGACTCAGATTTGTCTCTCGACTTTGATCACTTGCTTGTGGATGCAACCACTTCTCCAGACTCCCATTAGGCATGAACTCAAAGACTAGAGCTTTGAAATCATCCCCTTTGTAATCCACACTGGAACAGCATGTTATTACCTTGACGAGATTTCGATGACGGATAATTCTTAAAGCATTACATTCAGCCATAAAACTCCTGGAAGCCCCTTTCTGTTGAAGGTTGAGTACCTTCACAGCCACAATTTTCTCTTCATCAAAATCCAAAATTCCTTTATACACGGAGCCGTAGCTTCCAGCACCAATCAGATTTGCCAGCGAGAACCCATCTGTTGCTTTAAGAAGGTCAGAGTAAGAGACTTTTATGAGTTGTTCTTCTACCAAGGCTGTTGATGGAACCTCCTTTCTTGAATTACATAACCTATAACGAATGATTACCAAACATATTAAACACAGAAGTGCGGCAGCAACTGGAATGATCACTTTGATTGGCAACGATCCGTTTTTTCTCTTGTTGCTTTGCGTGAACATTTTTTCAAGCCCAATTTTGGGTCACCACCACAAAGCCGGTCATTACCAACACCGAAAAGGCACTCAGATTTCGAAAACTCCTTTAGTTGGCACCTCACCTTCAAAATTGTTAAAAGAGAGATTCAGGTATTGCAGAAATTTTAACTCCTCTAGAAACTGTGGGACACCACCCGACAAGTTGTTGCGTGAAAGATCCAACTCTTGAATCCCTTTCAAATTGCTCATGGATTGGGGAATGATCCCTTGCAAGTGGTTACCTTCCATATACAGGATCTCCAAGACTTGGCATTCTCCAATGCTTCCAGGAATCTCACCAGTTAAAACGTCTTCAGATAAGTGCAACTCATGGAGATTTTTCAAGCTACCAATTTCGGAAGGCAGGGGCCCGACGAGCGAATTATGCGACAAGCCAAGGTACCTGGAGAGCGAGGAAAGGCTAACAACCTCTTTGGGTATGCCACCTGTAAGCTCATTGTATGAAAGATCAAGAAATTCCAAAGCTTGACAGTTACCAGGGTCGCAGGGATGCTACCTGTCAATGAATTGGATCCTAAATAAAGTTCACTCAGGTGAGTCATGTTGCAGATAGAGGTCGGAATACGACCTGACAAGTAGTTGTTATTTGACAGGTCAAGTGCTTGTAAGCTCCGGAGTTTTCCAATGGAATCAGGAACACTACCGGCAAGGAGATTCTGGCCCAGGTCAAGGAAACTCAGGTTGAAGAATTTCCCGATATCAGGAGGAATGCTACCTGATATTTGGTTCCCTCCCAGGCGCAGCCACTGAAGGGTGGTGGAGAGATTCGCTATGGAGCCGGGCAGCGTGCCTCGGAGCCTGTTCTCATTAAGTTGCAATAGTTGTAGGTTGCTGCAATTCGTCAAGGAATTGAGGAAGCTCCAGTCATCGGCATCTTGGGCTTCTAGTTGATTACTGTCCAGACCTAACCAGTACAGCCCTGGCAAGGCACCTAGGCTTGTGGGGATTGTTCCAGTGAACCTATTTCCTGAGAGCTCGATGTTTTGGAGGCCTGATGCATTGGCGAGTGACACGGGGATGGGCCCGTGAAACTGGTTGGAGTACATGAAGAGTGCCTGGAGTTTTGGAAGAGAGCGGCCCAAGTCGGGAGGAAGAGTGCCGATGAGCTCATTATCAGCGACACCAAGGTACGCGAGGTTCGAGAGGTTGTAGATGGTGGAAGGAACCTCGCCCAACAACTTGTTATGCGATAGCCCGATATCAGTCAGAGTGAGAGAATGGAGGGAACCGAATGACGGTGGGATACCTCCAGATAGTGTGTTTTCTGTCAGATAGAAATGGGCGAGGGAAGGCAGGAGCCCAAGGGAAGGAGGGATTTCTCCTGAGAGGCTGTTGAGGCTAAGGTCCATCTCGAAGACGGAGGAGAGGTTACCTAATGAGGGTGGGATCCTTCCAGTAAGATTGTTGGCCGATGCGTCCAGATCGAAAAGAGAGGAGAGGTTCCCTATTGCAGGTGAGATGTCTCCATCTAGGTTGTTATGTCTTAGGCCTAGGATTTGAAGAGAGGAGAGCTTTCCAAGAGGAGAAGGAATGCTGCCCACGAGGTTGTTATTTTGTAGAAGAAGATAAACAAGGAATGAGAGCTGACCCAAGGAGGAGGGGATGATACCTGAAAGGGAGTTGGTGCTGACGTCGAAGTCGATAAGAGAGGAGAGGTTCCCCAAGGAAGGAGGGATGCTGCCTGTGAGGTTGTTGAGGCGGAGGTCAAGGTAGGTGAGCTTCGAGAGGGAGCCAAGCTCATCTGGGATGCTTCCTGTAAGAAAGTTGTGGCGTAGGTTCAGGACTTTGAGTTCTCGACATTGGCTTAGATTGGACGGAATCTCCCGTCGAAGCATGTTGTTCCCTAGAGCGAGTACTTGGAGACGAGAGCAGTGAGATAGAGCGGGTGGAATTCCGCCTTCGAGGGAGTTTCTGCTTAAATTGAGATAGCGTAGGCGGGATAGATTGCCAAGCTCCGGTGGGATGGGCCATGGAGGCGGTTGTTGGGGAGATGGAGCCTCTGGAGGAAGGTGAGATTGGCTAAGAAGGGTGACATGGGCCCAGTAGGTTTAGGGAGTCAAGTCTCAAGGCGGTGACCCTTTCAGGGTGGCGACGGCCGCATGTCACCCCTCGCCAGTGGCAGATATGAAGGGAATCATTCCATGAGGCCAAGGCTTGGAATGGATCATTAGAGATCATGGACTTGAATGAGAGGAGGGCAAGACGATCCGCAGCACTCTTGCTCCCTTCTAAGATGGTGGTGGTGGAAGTTGGAGAACGGGAGGACAGTGAGGTGGCATGGCTTGGTAGATGAAGGATGGCATGCATTAGCCAAAGTGCCCTTAGAATGGAATGGATGAACGAAAGATTCATGGGGAGGATGGTAGAAGCTAGGAGGGGCAATCACAACTCGGAGGCACAAAACATCCTCCGCCTTATATAGGTGCGGGGGATGCTCTATTTTAGGGGAGAAAAATATTGGTTGCAACGAATAAAAAATATTGTTGCAACGGGTGATACCACATCATATTTAATAAATTAATAAAAAATTGAAAATAAAAAAATACACAGGGTAATATAGGGTATTATTCATAAAAATGAAGTAATACTGACAATAGATAAAATATAAAGATTTTTATTATTTTTATAAATTTGGCATGATATCGTCATTGTAACGAATATTTTTTATTTTAGAATGGCTGGAGAGCGTAATTTGGACTCCAAAAATTAAATATATGCTTATCCTTGGTTTGGTTAATTGAAATCACCAGCTTTAGTTTGCTCGGGAATCTATTACGTCACAGTCCACGAAAAACTCTGGCAATGGGAGTGAACAGTGAACCGATCCCTTGCTAAGCGGACTCTATGTGAAGCGACACTCGACCAAGCACTTATTCCAGAGGTGGAACTCCGAGTCTAAAAATGATCGACCGCGTCATCCTCTTTTGGATGATACAGAAGTCTGACGAGAACCGTAACCAATGCCAAGATAAAGCATCGAGCACTCAGAAACATTTTGGAAGCTTTTCCAGCCACAGTAGTGGGAATGTGTGACTGAGTTGAACATGATCTGGTCCGCCATTTTTGACGTGCAGTACCCAACATCATCCAAAAGAAGAAGAAGAAGAAGAAGAAGACTTGCAATAGCCAACACCGCGTTCCTTCACGGAAGCTAGAGCCTAGAACACGGTGCCGTATCAGGAAGTTTTATGACCAAGTTCGAGTTTGGAAGCTGGTTCATGATAATGATATGAAATTAGATCCTAGAGATCTTAGGTATGTTGAAAAATGTCTCCCTTGGACCCTTGAGAGGCTTGGTGGTTTCTTACCATGGTCAAAACTTGACATTTTCTCCTACAAACCAAGTACATGCAATGATGCAAGCTGTAGTGGGCTGCGTCTGAAGAAGGCTAAGCTGAATTATTTTTCAAGCCTGATAATTCGTGCTGTACGAGGTTACATTGAGGAAATTCCAGCGAAGATGCTTACCTTCGAGAAGTAGTCGACATATCGAGACTCGATAGGAGCACTGGAAAATTTTCTTTACTCTCTCTCTCTCTCTCTCTCTCTCTCTCTTCTTTTCTTGTCTCTTGTGGAACACCTTGTTTCACGCCATACTACGATGATGTCCCAAAGCTTTTTTGAAATGCTAGATGTCGCTGACTTCTTTCTGATCTAATTATGATACAGGGACCTCAAGTCCTTCGGCAAAGTGTAATAACCCGATCCCTTCTGGAAAAAAAAAATATCGCGTGCGGTGCACGTGAGACAAAAGACTCCCGTCGGGAAGACGGGAGTCTTCCTCTTCTCCGACTCCGTCGGAGAGAAGAAGATTGATTTCTCCATAAATCAAAGGGGCTCTAGCCTATCAATAAGAGACCCCTCTCCCTCCTCGTTCCTCACCTCTTGGAGAAATCGCCGCCGATTTGAGCCCTTCCGTCAAGCTTTTCTTGGGTTTTCGCCGGAGAGATCACCGGATCTCTCACTGTGGGCGTCGCCGGACCGGGCAAGACCTTGTTCCTTTTCTTTCTTCTCTTTCTAGTCTCACTGTCGCCGGATTTGGTCCGGTTAGCCGCTGGTCGTGGAGCATAGGGCCCTTCCTTGCTCTCCGAATTTGTTTAATTTTTTTTGCCGACCGCCGGTGGCTGTGGCGGCCGCCGGGGTCATCTCCTGGTCGGGCGTCGTGCGCCGTCGTTGGCAGCCGGTCGGGTTCCACGGCCATGGCCGGTGTGGAGAAGGAAGGAAACAGGGACACGGTTACCCTGTTTTTTTTTTTTGGTAAGAAGGATAGTTTGATTAACTGAACGAAGTACGGTACAAAATTTTCAAGCAATAGAACAAAAAACAGAACCCACAAGCACAAAAGAGGCTCCGTAACACCCGGCTCAATTAGGTCCAGAATCAGCCCACAGCCCATACAAAAAAAAAAAAAAAAAAAAAGCAAACGAAGAAGAGTCCCACTGGGAGTCTTCTTCCGCTCAAATACATCGGAAGAGAAGCTGAATCCGAGGGAGATTTGATTTCCCCTCCACTCTTTAAAAACCCCCTCTCCTTTCTTCTAAGATTAGCCACGACGAGCATCGAATTTCTCCTTTTTTTTTTTTGAATTTTTCTGTTGAAGCCGCGGATGTCCTCATCGTGTTCATCTCAAATACTCGCCGGAGACCTCACTGGAGTCGGAGGTAAGCCCTTCTCCTCTTTTCCCTCTTCCTTCCCCTCCTTTCCATGGCTTCGTGCACCCTCGCCGGCCGTCGGGATCATCAAAAAATCCACAAAATATCATGATCCTATTTTGCTCTGTTCGAACGAGCCATCTTCCTCTCTTTTCCTGCCACCGGCATCGCCGTTTGTGGCGTCTCACTCCTAGGATAGGACCCTCATCCCTCTATCCCTCTTCCCTGAAAGTCTTGGCTGCCGGTGACCAGCCAATGATCGAAAATTATGAAAAAAGAGGACGGGTCTCCTGTTTTTCGAGAAATAAAAAAAAAAACTTCACCGTCTGAACCTCGCTGTCGGCCGACCTTGCTCCGTTGCCGACGATCAGATGCCACCCACCTCATCGGATCCTGAGTCACTGTGGGGGGGGACCTCGTCGGTCTTCCCCTGTTTCAGCCCAAGAGAGAGGGTCGTGGGAAGAAGGAAAAGAAAAAAAGAAAAAGAAGAAGGAAAAGAAAAAAAAAGGAAAAGAAAAGAAAAGAAAAAAAAAGGAAAAGAAAAGAAACGAAAAAAAAAAGAAAAAGAGAAAAAGGAAAAGAAAAAGAAAAAGAGAAAGAGAAAAAGAAAAATAGAAAAAAAAGAAAGAGAGAATTTTCTCTCTCCTTTCTCTTCCTCTTTCCTCTCTCCTCTCTCTACCTTCTCTCTCCAATTTCTCTCTCTAGATTCTCTCCCTATTTTCTCTCTCTAAATCTTTTTCTCTCTTTATGGATTTTATCTCTCTAGTGTCTTTCTCTCTCTGATTTCATCACAGATCCTAAGATAAAATTGATATGAAAATATGATGATCTGAGATTGCTCCGAAATTCATGCAATAGATTAGATCTCGATCCGATCTTTATTCGAAATTGATAACATCAATCATGGTTAATCCATATTGAGTCACCCTGATATGATCTTTGATGATCACGATCATGATTGCCTCGTCTGAAGGATACAAAAATTTTCTCTCTCCACATTCTCTCTCTACTTTCTCTCTCTAAAATTTTCTCTCTCTTCATGAATTTTCTCTCTCTAAAAGTCTTGTGGACCAATAGAATGTCCAGATACTTAAACAAATCCTAATTTTGGTTAATCCTAGGAGAGGTCCTAGATTTGTGTTATTAGGATTGATTATCGGATAATTTTCTCCATATATGATTTTTATATTTGATTAGAGTTATGAAGAGATGATTGTCTGCATATGATATTGAGTAGAATATTTTATTAAAAAAATTCATAAATCAAAGAAGAATATTAATTTCTGTGCTTGGATCAGTCATCGAAAAAGGTAAGAATCTCTGTACATGATTATCGTTATATATGTTATTTTATCGTTGGTTTTATCTCATTGGTTTTGCATCGTTGGATTTGAGATCGATGAATTTGTTATATCTGAGACACTATTATTTATTTATGTGATTTTGACCATGAGTATGTTATATCAATACATATGTATCAGCGATTGATGGCATGATTATATGGGTATGACATATTTATTACACTGTAAAATTTGAATTGATTAATGAAGTCAAATATTATAATTTTATGAAAATAAAAAGAAAGAGAAATATGATTTGGACTGATCTTGTCATGTGGAATAGCGTGTCAGGAGTTTATGCTTGGGACAGCCCCCACAGACTTATGTGTAGAAAAATTTGATCCGAGAAAGATCTGAATGATTTGATCTGAGAAAGATCATGGCCACTTTGATCCGAGAAAGATCATGAATATTTTGATCCGAGGAAGATCACAGAAATCGATCCGAATAAAAGATCGTCGCATGATCCTGGTAGTCCAAAACCAAAGCCAAAAAGAAAATGATTAAAGACGATGTGATAATAGAAGAAAATAGAAAGATAAGATATGAAACAATCGTTGAATAAAATTATTTCACTTATTAACATATGATAATGCATCTCTTTTGATAAAACAGATAATCTATAAATGTTTGCAGTATTCTGGACAGTGAACATCGACTTTTATGTGTAATTATTTATCTTTATTTTTAGATTATATTATCATATTAGTGTGATATGGGAATTTTTACTGGGCTGTAAAGCTCACACCCCTTTATCTTTCTTTTCTTCTCAGAGTTACAAAATGTCCATAGTTGGCTATGGTATGGATTTGTGAGTTAGCGGATGCATAGATAGAGTATCGTTGATACCTAATCAGAGGATTGAAGGAATATTAATTATAATTATGCAAGTTTTATGAATTATTATTGAAATTAAATATTATGGTTAATAAGGTTGTAATGATTTAATTTGGCCTTGCATATTCTTTAGGGCTTACTCTAAGGAGGGTGCGGCCATCACGTATCCGATCCGGATGTTGGGTTCGGAGCGTAACAAAGTGGTATCAGAGCTCAGATTATGATCATTAAGGATTATAACATAAGTGATTTAAATATTACAGAGTAATAACAGAGCCTAGTTATGATCATTAAGGATTATAATATAAGTGATTAGAATATTACAAAGTGATATCAGAGCCTAGGTTATGATCATTTGAAAATTAGGATATAAGTGATTAGGATATGATAGAGTAATATCAGAGCTCAGATTATGATCATTTAGAGATTATGATATAAGTGATTAGGATATGATAAAATAATATTGGAGCTTAAGTTTAAGTCACTAGGGATTATGAAGTGATATCAAAACTTTATGCATGATCAATAGGATGTGATAGAGTGATATCAGAGAATATGATAAAACAAGTACTAGAGCTCAGATTTAAGGTCATTAGGGATTGTCATATAAGTGATATCAAAACTTTGGGATTGTAATCAATAGAGTATGATAGATAATATCAGAGTTTAAGATTATGATCATTAAGGATATAATAGAATGATATTAGAGTTTATGTTATGATCACTAGAGAATATGATTTAAGTGGTATTTGAGCTTAAGGTTATAATTATTCAGGATTATGACTCTAATGATATCTGAACTTAGGTTATGATCATGAGAAACATGATAGATATAAAAGAGAAGATTCAATATTTAGATTTCGAATCAATAGATATTAAGATGAAATTTATGCATAAGTGGCATATGATATCTATAATAGAATTGATGAGTTATATCTTGGATTTCAATTAGTGGGGTGGCCTGAATATAAGAAGAGTTGACCCTGGAAGGAAGTGGGAGGTATTGATATATTATGTTGAGTATACTCGATGATTTTGGAATGCTAAACTTATATGGAAGAAAATCATGATAACTTTTCTGATTTTGATGTTAATTATCTGAGTATTACAAATTTTAAATTTATCAGAAGGAAGTTAGGATATGGTCTAAGAAGAAATTTCATCATATGAGAGAGAAATATTTTTGAGTATTGAACCTATAAGAGGATCATATATGAAACTCAATCTTAGATGAAAAATATACTTGAATTTTATTATGAGAATATGAGATACACATCTTGGTGAAATCTTTGGTTACTCAAAATATCATATTCTGAATATGATTCCTTGATCTTTCAAGTTGCATTGAATTTTAAGTCAAAAGCTTACTTTTCTAAGTGGATCAAAAGTATTTTGATATTGTTGTTAAATTAAAGAAGAAAATTTATTTTGTTAGAGTATGATATACAGATTATGATAAAATCTTTAATAATTCATATTACTATCTTCAGATTAATTTTTTTTTAATTTTTTTTGTGATTGTTGAAGATGGTGAAGTGTATTAATTATTCAAATCAAAGTTTGGATTTTTTTTTAAATTGAACTAAGACATCTTGCTAGTGTTAAATTTTGAATGACTTATACAAGGGACAAGATTTTGTATGGATTTATTGATTAATATTAAGGATTGTGATGAAGGGAGCTCTATAAGAAATAATCAAGTTGATTCTACTTATAAGAATATTGGCTTGAGTTTTTCTAATTTATTAAGTTAGAATTAATTCTTTTAAAAAGGAAGATTGATTTAGAAATTATCTAAATGATTGTAAGGTAAATCTAAGGTTAACTCCAATCGATTCTAGACATGTTGGATTCTTGAAGAGTGATGAAACTTATGCAATGATTTTAAACATAGGAAGTGAATCAAGATTTAATTTTAATGTGCTATGCCCAACAGATAGTAAAGACAAAGAAACTTAAAGTTTTGCTCTAAATTTTATATGAAATTTAAAAGTTGGATCTACCTTTGATTGATCTAACATATAAGGATATTTTTGATAGACCTATATAATTTGATAAACTAAGATCAGAGTGCGCAGCAAAAGCGTGGTGGATTAAATTGATTAGAAATATTAATCTTTTAAATCAAAAGATATTATGATGGAATACATTAGTTGCAAATAAGGAAAGATTTTATTGATAATGAAAGGATGCTATAAATCTTGATCTAATCTGATCATAATCGGATAATTTTTGTCAGTAGGTTATTTTATTGTAGATAATGCCAAGAAATCTTAGACATCTCAAATTTATTATTAACAGCTTGATAATTCTATTATTAGTTCAAACTTAGAATGTCTTGACATAGATCTCATATTTTTTCAAATTTAATATTGTTACTCGAGCTGGTGTAGAAGGTTGAGATTTTTCTAAGATGACAGTCTAGTTGTTAAATTTGTTGGAAGGTCAAGAGAAGAAAGAAATCGATGATTATGAAGAGTTCTCAATGTTTGGCCTTTATTTATTTTTCTATCATGGGCAGTCTGAGATAATTATGAATTTCGAGTGGAATATATTAGATAAATAACAGTGGTATATTAATACAAGTCTAAAATGTTACGATTCTTCGAAAAAGTTGAGAAATCAATAAGAAGGGATGAGTTTGAGATTTCAAATAATTTTTGTTATAACAAGATCATGAGAAATAAATAACATATAAGATATTATCGTAAGCTTGAGAATGACATGAAAAATATATACTTTGAAATATGTATCTCAAACGACATAACTTAATTTCGAGGATGAAATTATTTGAAGGAGAGAGAATGTAAAACCCGGCCCAATTGGATCCAGAATCAGCCCACAGCCCATACAAAAAAAAAGGAGAAGCAAACGAAGAAGAGTCCCGTTGGGAGTCTTCTTCCGCTCAAATACATCGGAAGAGAAGCTGAATCCGAGGGAGATTCGACCTCCCCTTCACCCTATAAAAACTTCCTCTCCTTTCCTCTAAGGTTAGCCACGACGAGCATCAGATTTCTCCTTTTATTTTTTTTGAATTTTTCCGTTGAAGCCACGGATGTCCTCATCGTGTTCATCTCAAATACTCATCGGAGACCTCACCAGAGTCAGAGGTAAGTCCTTCTCCTCTTTCCCCTCTTCCTTTCCCTCTTTTTCATGGCTTCGTGCACCCTCGTCGGTCGTCGGGATCATTGAAAAATCCACAAAACATCATGATCCTATTTTGCTCTGTTCGAACGAGCCATCTTCCTCTCTTTTTCGGCCACCGACGTTGCCGTTTGTAGCGTCTCACCCCTAGGATAGGACCCTCATCCCTCTATCCCTCTTCCCTGAAGGTCTTGGCTACCGGTGACCAGCCAATGATCGAAAATCATGAAGAAAGGAGATGGGTCACCTATTTTTCGAGAAATAAAAAAAAAACTTCACCGACTGAACCTCGCTGTCGGCCGGCCTTGCTCCATTGTCGATGACCAGACGCCACCCACCTCATCGGAGCCCGACTCACTGGGGGGGGACCTCGTCGGTCTTCCCCTGTTTCAGCCCAAGAGAGGGCCGTGGGAAGAAGAAGGAAAAGAAAAAAAGAAAAAGAAGGAAAAGAAAAAAAAAGAAAAGAAAAGAAGAAAAAAAGAAAAAGAGAAAAAGAAAAAGAAAAAGAGAAAGAGAAAAAGAAAAATAGAAAAAAAAGAAAGATTGAATTTTCTCTCTCTTCTCTCTCTCCTTTCTCTTCCTCTTTCCTCTCTCCTCTCTCTACATTCTCTCTCCAATTTCTCTCTCTAGATTCTCTCCCTATTTTCTCTCTCTAGATCTTTTTCTCTCTTTATGGATTTTATCTCTCTAGTGTCTTTCTCTCTTTGATTTCATCACGGATCCTAGGATAAAATTGATATGAAAATATGATGATCTGAGATTGCTCCGAAATTCATGCAGTAGATTAGATCCCGATACGATCTTTATTCGAAATTGATAACATCAATCATGGTTAATCCATATTGAGTCACCCTGATATGATCTTTGATGATCTCGATCATGATTGCCTCGTCTGAAGGATACAAAAATTTTCTCTCTCCACTTTCTCTCTATACTTTCTCTCTCTAGAATTTTCTCTCTCTTCATGAATTTTTTCTCTCTAGAAGTCTTGTGGACCAATAGAATGTCTAGATACTTAAACAAATCCTAATTTTGGTTAATCCTAGGAGAGGTCCTAGATTTGTGTTATTAGGATTGATTATCGGATAATTTTTTTTATATATAATTTTTATATTTGATTAGGGTTATGAAGAGATGATTATCTGCATATGATATCGAGTGGAATATTTTGTTAAAAAAATTTATAAATTAAAGAAGAACATTGATTTCTGTGCTTGGATCAGTCACCGAAAAAGATAAGAATCTCTGTAACATGATCATCATTATATATGTTATTTTACCGTTAGTTTTATCTCATTGATTTTGCATCGTTGGATTTGAAATTGATGAATTTATTATATCTGAGACACTGTTATTTATTTATATGATTTTAACCATGAGTATGTTATATTAATACATATGTATCAGCGATTGATGGCATGATTATATGGGTATGACATATTTATTACACTGCAAAATTTGAATTGATTAATGAAGTCAAATATTATAATTTTATGAAAATAAAAAGAAAGAAAAATATGGTTTGGACTGGCTTTGTCATGTAGAATAGCCTGCCAGGAGCTTATGCCTGGGACAGCCCCCACAGGCTTATGTGTGGAAGAATCTGATCCGAGAAAGATCATGAATGATTTGATCCGAGAAAGATCATGGCCACTTTGATCCGAGAAAAATCATGAATATTTCGATCCGAAGAAGATCACAGAAATCGATTCGAATAAAAGATCGTCGCATGATCCTGGTAGTCTAAAGCCAAAGCCAAAAAGAAAAGGATTAAAGATGATGTGATAATAGAAGAAAATAGAAAGATAAGACATGAAACAATCGTTGAATAAAATTGTTTCACTTATTAACATATGATAATGTATCTCTTTTGATAAAACAGATAATCTATAAATGTTTGCAGTATTCTGGACAGTGAACATCGACTTTTATGTGTTATTGCTTATCTTTATTTTCAGATTATATTATTATATTAGTGTGATATGGGACTTCTTACTAGGCTGTAAAACTCACACCCCTTCATCTTTCTTTTCTTCTCAGAGTTACAAGATGTCCATAGTTGGCTATGATATGGATTTGTGAGTGAGCGGATGCATAGATAGAGTACCGTTGATACCTGATCAGAGGATTGAAGGAATGTTAATTATAATTATGCAAGTTTTATGAATTATTATTGAAATTAAATATTATGATTGATAAGGTTGTAATGATTTAATTTGGCCTTGCATATTCTTTAGGGCTTGCTCTAAGGAGTGTGCGGCCATCACGTATCCGATCCGGATGTTGGGTTCGGGACGTGATAAATATCAAGATAGGCATTGTGGGATTATACAGGTAAACAAGAATGCATCGCAAGAAGACTTGTAAGATAGTAAGATGAAGCTATCATGTGCCTCCAGACAGAAGGATACAGAGCCAGTTAGTAGTCGACGAATGGTACCCATGAACCAAGACTGACCGGAAGTAAAGGAGCTGTCTATGCTGTTGTACGAAAACATTATGTACTGAAGGAAAAGATGAAGAAACCTCACAAGTGTGTCCAGAAATACCACATGACAAACATCCCAAGCAGGCTGTACCAGTTGTTGTAGATATTGGGAAATACAGTTAACTTGAGAAAATAGCCTCGATGTTCCAGTTAAATGATGAAACAAAACATTGAAACCGAAATAAGCATTGTTCCATAACAGCCGCAAGTGTTGCATATACAAAGGAAGACCGGCTAGCACCATGCATACAAGGAGCAACAGATGCAGTCGTCCCCCCCCCCGGCAGCCTGCTTGCCGACAACGGATTTAAAAAAAAATTTCAAAAATAAGGCAGCTGAAAAACTATTTACCAAATTACCGTAGGGTGGCCACGTGGGATAAATTCGTGGGTTCAACCCATGACTTCACTATCCACGTGGAATACTTATGGGTTGAACCCACAAATTCATTGGCCACGTGGCCCACATGCACACACCTTGATGCTCCATGTGGCATTGAAGAACGAAAATTAAAGTTTGAGTTCGTGTGTTGAAGACACAAAATCAGCTTAATTCGTACCTTCAATGCATGAATTCTTTTTTTTTTTTAAATCATGATCTGGGGTCATGTTCCTGTCCTCTCTAGCCCTAACAGCAGTCCCCACCTCCCTGCCCTTCGATCGTGTTGCTTCCCTCCCTCCGACAGAGATGTCGGCTCGGATCGCGGCTGTCGGACCCCCCTCCCCTGCCCCTAGTGCTCCCCTCCCCTCCGACAATGGTGGGCTTCTCTAGGCCCCTCCCCCGTTCCACAGTCCCCCCCCCCCCGTCTGCCACCCCACTCCACTGTTCCCCTCGGCTGCCACCCCCCTCCATGGTCCCTCCGACCGCCACCCCCCTCCAGCCACCACCCCCCTCCACGGTACCCCTCGGCCGCCACCCCCCTCCACGATCCTCCCCGACCGCCAACCCCCTCCAACTGCCACCCCCCTCCAAGGTCCCCCAACCCACCACCCCCCTCCACGGTTCCCCCTTCCCCTCTGACTACTGTTCACCCAGTGGTTGCACCACCGAGACCCCCTCTCCCCCCGCCGGCTGCACAGGTATTTTTTTTTATGTCATTGTTTAATTTTTTGAATTGTTATAAGTAAAAAAAATGAAATTAGTAATTATAATTTTTTTAAGTATATAAAATTTTATAATATTATAATTTTTTGAATTGTTATAAGTGAAAAAAATAAAATTAATAATTTTAATTTTTTTTAAGTATGTAAAATTTTATAATATTATAATTTTTTGAATTGTTACAAGTGAAAAAAATAAAATTGATAATTAAAAAAATTTGTAAGTATTAAAATTTTATAATATTATAATTTTTTAAAATTTTATAAGTGAAAAAAAGTAAAACTAATAGTTATAAAATATTTTTTAAGTACATAAAATTTTATAATATTATAATTTTTTGAATTATTATAAGTGAAAAAAAATAAAATTAATAATTAAAATTTTTTTTAAGTATGTAAAATTTTATAATATTATAATTTTTTGAATTGTTATAAGTGAAAAAATAAAATTAATAATTATAAAATTTTCATAAGTATGTAAAATTTTATAATATTATAATTTTTTGAATTGTTATAAGTGAAAAAATAAAATTAATAACTATAAATATTTTTAAAGTATATAAAATTTTATAATATTATAATTTTTTATATTGTTATAAGTGAAAAAAATAAAAGTAGTAATTATAAAATTTTTTAAGTATTTAAAATTTTATAATATTATAAAAAATTTGAATTGTTATAAGTGAAAATAAAATTAATAATTATAAAAAAATTTAAGTATGTAAAATTTTATAATATTATAAAAAATTATTAAGTTACATAATTTATTTAAGTGAATTATTATTAAAAGTTTTATTTTAATTGCTGACTTTAAGCTATGTAGTTTACTTTATTTTGCATTTAATTGATGATTTTATGTAGAGCATGCTAAAATTGTTGTATTTGTTATGTATGTAGTGATAGAAGAAAATATCACGATCTTATGCACATAAATGGTTTTATAATTTATGAAATCAAATGACATTGAATACATTGGTCGTCCTCAAAAGGCAATTAAAATTAAACCTAAAATTAGATTTGAGGGGTTGGAGAATAAATTATGCAGAGTCTTTCATGTAGACAAAAGCAAGAATAGACTCACGATAATATATAAATATCCACAGGTTATACAGCTGACATTATTAAAATATGAACTAGAACAGCTCAGGGCACTGATCATGTACCAGGGACTCAAAGTTTCAGACATATAGAGGATTAATTTTCTGTAGTAGATCTTGATGTGGTAGGTGTCACTATCAGAGAATCATCAATTTATACACCTATCGATGATATGGTGCACATAGATAATCAGCTATTTGAGGAAGATGACATACAAAGTGGAGATGAGATGGACTTCCATCCTCAAAAAGCTGGTACTTCTACTAATATAGAGTGCAGATATGTGGAAGAGCACCCAAGTTTAGGGGTATTTGAAGCTCCTTCTGAAACATTTAGATCAATTGATTGGGCGGCAGCTAATGTATCAATATCTTCTAGATTGGAGGCACGGTGCACCAGCTGGAAAACAGATGCCGAGTTGTCAAAAAGACTTCATTTTGCAGATAAGATGGAACTACAAACTGCAGTAAAACAGTATCATATTGAAAGGCATTATGAATTTAGAGTTGTCGAGTCGGAGCCAAAGCTTTGGGTGGTAAAATACAAAAATAGAGAGTCAGAATGCAATTAGATGCTCCAAGCTGTTAAGCAATACGATTACTTTGAAATCATAAGGTATATTGATCCACGTACATGTATTTTGGTTATGCTTTCTTAAGATCATTCTGGTCTTGATTCAAATTTTATTGTCAATAAAATTTGAGATGTTGTAAAAGAAATGTCCACAATTTTTATTGCCAGCATCGATACAATAATTAAAAATAGATTCAACTATACAGCTAGTTATAAAAAATTATCGGAGGCAAAGCGAAAGGCAATGGCATTGATATATGGAGACTGGGATAAATCTTATGATCTATTGCCAAAATAGTTACGTGCTTTACAGAAATTTAATCCCAACTCTTGGGTGAAGTTCATCAGTACTCCATCGGTTATCCTCCATGGGCTGCATTTGATTGTGCTTTTTGGGTATTTGCACCATCAATTAAAAGCTTCAAATACTGTAGACGGTTATCAGTATCGATGCTATATTTATGTACAAAAATATCAGGAGAAGCTGGTGATTGCAACAGCTATTGATGGGAACAATCAAATTTTTTCACTTGCCTTTGCTATAGTGGACAAAGAGTCTACTGATACATTGGACTGGTTCTTGGCTTGTCTTAGATGTTGTATTATATCACATCGTGGTATATGTCTTATTTCAGATCGGCATTCAGGTATATTGTCGGCTTTACAGAACGAACATCTTGGCTGGCACCCTCCAGATGCACATCATGTTTATTATTTGCGCCACATAGCGAGTAACTTCAATACTCGGTTCTGGAACTCCAGACTCAGAGATTTGGTGAAAATAATTGGAATGCAAACATAACTTAGAAAGTTCAATAAATGTTTGATAAAGATTGAAAAGGTGAATTCGGAAGCTATTCAATGGTTGAATGAAATTTTCATAGAGAAATGATCTCGTGCACATGATGGTGGTCGAAGATTTGGAATGATGACCACTAACTTCTCTGAATGTTTTAATGGTGTACTAAAAAATGCACGCTTTCTATCAGTAACTTCATTGATCCAGCTGACGCTTTTTCGACTTGTATCATATTTTGATGGTCGACGTGCCCAGGCAGATGAAGCATTAACTAGAGGTGAAAGATTTGTTCCATTTGCTACAACTTGTGTGATTGCCAACCAATCAAAAGCAACATCTCATAATGTCACAAAGTTCGATAGAGCAAGTGAAATTTTTTAAGTCCAAACAGCATTTCGTGGGCTGTATAATAATAAAGGTAACAATACTCAGGTGATGGTAGATTTTAGTAGAATCAATATGTTTAAGTTGTTACATATTACAAATTAAAATTAGTTTTTTGATCTAATAAGCTAATATGCTTGTAGATAGTATGGTTATCTGAGTGTATATGTACGTGTCAGAAATGGCAGTGTTATCATTTACCGTGTTTTCATATAATGGCTGCCTGTGCACATGTGTCAATTAATTTTTGGTGATATGTTGATCGGTGTTACACACTAGAGGAGTATCATCATAGTTACAGCCATCAATTTCAACCCATTCTGCATGCAGATTATTGGGTGCAACAAACAACTAACATTACCATTATACCACAGAAAGAATGATTGTGACAAAAGAGAAGACCACGATCTTCTAGACTAAGGAATGAAATGGATTGGACAAAAATTGGGAACAGAACTAGGTGCCGAAATTGTGGCAAAGTTGGACATAGCAGATGGACATGTCCGAGAATCAGACAATGAACTTTTGTATTCTGACTTGTATTATTATCAAAAAAAAAGTTTGTATTATTATCAATTGTAATGTGTTACTACTTTTGTTCTGACTTATTTCAAATACGTTTTTCTTTGATGGAATATTAAATATGTGTTTATTTGATTCAGTAACAAAATTTTTTTTTACAAATATCTTCTATAGTATTGTGCACATAGAGCCAGGACCGGTAGATCAGACGGTCTTATATGCTCAAATGTCTCATCGATCTTCTATCATTTGGGATGGACAGATATGTATTTATATTAGATATATTTAAAGATTCAAAGATCTGAATTAACTTCTTTTCATGTTTACAAGAGCATTCCTTTCTTCGATGTTGATGGTGAGAGCTAGCCTTTACTCGCTCGACCCCACTGGATATACGGATAGTTCCACTTTTGCAGTAGGTGGGTTTTTACGGGCTTAGCCATGTGGGATTCATCTCATTAGATTGGCATTTGATCATTGCATTCGTAGAGTGGTGGCATCCAGAAACTCATACATTTCATCTGTCACCTGGTGAGTGCACTATCACATTGGAGGACGTCAATATTCAATTGGGTTTACCAGTTGATGGTCTTCTAGTGATAGGTAGCACACGTCAGGACTGACGTCAGGTATGCTTTGATTTGCTATGTGTTGTCCCACCTGCTGATAAACTCAAGAGTTGCCGATTGAATCTTGCATGGTTAGGACAGTAGTTTTTCGAGCTACCATTAGATGCAGACATTATAGCCATACAGCATTATGCTAGGGCATATATTCTGCAGCTGATGGTGGGGTGTTTGTATGCAGATAAATCAAATAACATGATGCATATAATATTTTTGCCACTACTTGTCGATTTTGAGGCTGCAGGACACTACAGCTAGGGTATTATGGGCTTAGCATGGTTGTATAGAGAGCTTTGTAGGGCAAGTAGGATAGATGCATATGATATTGTGAGACCTTTGATTTTACTCCAGGTATGGGCCTGGGATAGGTTTCCTTCTATAGCTCCTCGTCGATTACTTTAGCCTCCTATAGATCCTATTATGGATTTGGCAGGTGGAGATGCATTACCAGCTAGTCCTCTAGCCATGAAGTATATAATTGTATGTACCATTATAATCTTCAAACTTCAAGTTTTTTATATTTGAAATATACTTGTATGTACCATTATAATTTCATTATGTAGGTAGAGAGATGCTTTTGAGGTGACGGAGGTTTCTACTCATATTTTATTGAGTTATCGACTTCATCTTGATATTCTTGGATTTGAGCAGGTATAAACATAACTGATTTATATTATTTAGATAATCTCTTGGAGAGACTATGTTCATACTACTTATACTTAATTCTATGGATGAAAAGATCATATGACAGCCATATACTCTTCTGGTCCTAGTTGGTCTACCAGATTATTGTTTTAGTAGATAGCATATATGGCGGTGTCGGGTGACACTTCTATGCTTTTTTATCGTTGAGTGGCACAATCTGGATAGAGTGATACACCAGTTTAGATTACGATAGACTATTCTAGAGGTTTGTGATACGGATTCCAGACTTCATCATATCGACCTTCGAGGGTGCACCGATCATGACTGGAGAAAATTCATCAACAGTGGGATGCAATCTGACAGAGTCGGTAGGATTATATAGTAGACGGTCCAGCGACCAATGGTATGATGGACTATTATGATGACTACATGGAGTGGTATCGTCGCATTACGTGTCGATTCATTTATCGTGGTGGAGCGATGATGACTATTTGGTAAGGTTTCATATTTTATCTGTAATTTTCTATGACTAACATATGCTTATTTGCTTATTGCTGAGCGTGTTGTTTGTGTCAGAGTGACAGTCTGGCAAGGATTTATCGTTTGGCTTGTCCAGACTCGTTAGCCACAGTCAGACAGCTCATCCAAGAATCTGTACTTCAGGCCTCCACGCTATCCAATAGCATGCTCGTATCTCCACCGATATCCACGATCATGGCCATGGCACTGTAGAGTCCACTCCTTCACCTTTCACGCATCCCTCATCATTAGAAGCACCTGCATTGCATAGAGGAGGTACCAGATGATATTGTTCATCATCATTTTTGATTCTGGATCTTTCATCGTTCAGTTCATATATGCTTTCGCCCATGTATATGCATGACGATATGATCCAGTTTCAGTCTATAGAGGAAACTGCAGCACATTTTGAGTATGCAGCGACCGAGTATGAGGGATCGAGTGAGGGTCCGATGGAGTATCGTATGGAGTCGCATGAGGGACCGACTCAGGATTCGGGCGAGCATCATACCGAGGAGCACGACGGTCCGATCGATAGTCCATACGAGCATCGTACTGAAGGACCGAGTGAGGCTTCACCTATGGATCGTCGAGTGCAACCTGCAAGGAAGAAGTGAAGACCACCTTGTGAAACATGATGTATATATTTTTATTTTTTCATGTTTGTAGGGCTTATGGATATGAAAGTCATGGGATATTTTATTATATTATATCGAAGTAATGAAAATCTTTCATTAGATTAAAGTTTTGCATCAATGAGTGCATTAGATTTTTAAATTGCATGTCATTTTAATCAGACCATCAACTTACAACCAAAAAAAATAAAAAAAATATCAAAAATTGAACTGTGGCATGCAAGCTGTGCCGAATCGATCGATTGTTGCAGATCGAGCCAATCGATCGAGTCCGAAATCGCAGGTCAGTCGATGATGTGGCATGCAAGCCATGCCGAACCGATCGACCACTGCAAACCAGGTGATGGTCGAGTCCGAAATCGCAGGTCGATCGACAATGTGGCACACAAGCTGTGCCAAATCGAGCCAAGCGATCGAGTCTGAAATCGTAGGCTGATCGACGATGTGGCATGCAAGCTGTGCCGAATCGATCGACTGCCTGAGAATTTTGATTGATCGCTACAAATCGAGCCGATCGATCAAGTCCAGAACCTTGGGCCGATCAACCATATGGCATGCAAGCCGTACCGAACCGATCAACTGCTTGAGAATTTTGATCGATCGCTACAAACCCAACCGATTGGTAGAGTCTGGATCCTCAGGTCGGTCGACCACATGGCACCAAGCCATGCCGAACCGATTGATCGCCTGAGAATTCTGTTCGATCGCTACTAATCGAGCTGACCGATCGAGTCTGGATCCTCAGGCCAGTCGACCATGTGGCACCAAGCCATGCCGAACCGATGGATCGCCTGAGAATTTTGGTCGACCACTGCAAACTAAGCCGATCGATCAAGTTCGGATCCTCAGGTCGGTCGACCATGTGGCATGCAAGCCATGCCGAACTGATCGATTGTCTGAGAATTCTGATCGACCGCTGTAAATCGAGCCGATCGATCAAGTTCGGATCCTCAAGGCAGTCGACCATGTGGCACCAAGCCATGCTGAACCGATCGACCACCTGAGAATTTCGATCGACCACTGCAAATCAAGCTGATCGATCGACTTCGAATCCTCAGGCCAGTCAACCACGTGGTACGCAAGCCATGCCGAACCGATCGACCACCTGAGAATTTCAATCGACTGTGGCCCATCGAGCTGATCGATCAACCCTAGAACGTTAGGTCGGTCGACCGGCCTAACATCCCAGGGTTGATCGATCGGCTCGGTGGGCCACGATCGATTGGAATTCTCAGGCAGTCAATCGATTCGGCACGGCTTACGTGTCATGTGGTCGATCGGCCTGAGGTTTCGGACTCCGATCGATCAGCTCGATTTGCAGTGGTTGATCGGATTTCTCAGGTGGTTGACCAGTTCGACATGGCTTGCATGCCATGTGGTCGATCGGCCTGAGGTTTCAGACTCGATCGATCAGCTCGATTTGCAGCAGTCGATCGAAATTCTCAGACGGCTTGCATGCCACAGTTCAATTTTTTTTAATTTTTAATTTTTTTATTAAAATTATAAATTTTTAACCAACTTTCAATATATTTCTTAAATTATAATTTTTTTTGATTTTTTTATAATTATTCATTAGATACTAATTATTGATTAACCACTTTGCTGACAAAATCATATCTTAAATTTCACATAATTTTGGTCAGGTCACAAGATTTGTCATCTAAAACGACAGCAACAAAAGAAAGGTACATATGCTTACATCAAACCGAAGTACATTTATCTAAACATAAATGAAAAAGATGACAGATCTTCGGGTGAAGTCTCATGTACTGCTACTAATCGTTGAAGTTTAATTATCCGGAGTAGGGTCTTGTGGTGGTGGAGAAAATTGATGATAAAAATACTATACGAACTGATCAAATCATCCAAAATGCTCATCCAATCGGGCACCCATCTGTGCAAATCTATCATCCAGTCGAGAATCTATATGTGCAAATCTCTCGCTAATAGATATCTCCAATGCATCTATGCGAGCAAATAATGCATGCTGATCGAATGACTGCTGATCAGACTATGTAGCATGTGTGGACTGCTTTCTGTCAGTAGGCTAACGACCTCCTTTACTGTCATGTTCTTCTTCATCTACTATAGATGTACGCATCCATACCCCATCAAGAAATGTATACCCCATATGCCTCAGAGATGTATGATTGTAAATATCACTATGTTTAACCTTGACAACTTCATCATCAGCCATGATGTGGACATCAAATGCCTCGAATATAGCAGTCAGAACAACTCCATATGGCAAGATGGTTTTTTGAACTTTGAAAATATTCATTCATATAAAACATTATTAAATAGGGCAAATTAACCCTATCACCTGAAAGAACCATTCTGAGGAGATAAACATCTAAATATGATACGTGTTTTCTATGACCTCCTTTGGGCGTAAAAATATAATGGATTAACCTAGTTTCAAGTGGTAATAGATTTGCATCAGGTTTAGTGGTCGCACTTATATGGTTGTCAAAAATAGTTCTAACACAGGAAGCATAATCTAATACTGGATGATTCCAAACAGTACTACTATTGAAAAATCTATCACCCTCTGATGGAATATCCAAAATTTGATCTAAAATTTCACAGTCAAATTCGATCAATTGTCCTTTAACATACGATGAAATGGAGCAAGACTTATTATTAAAACTAAAATTACTATAAAAATAGTGAACCAGAGTAGGATACGTTAGCTTGTTGAGCATAATCATAGATAGCCAACCCATCCTTTCAAATAAAAGTTTAATACGAAAATTACTAAAACTATTTAAATTGACTATTCTACCTCCTATAACTTTTCTTTTAGAAAAGTTTGATTAAAATTTTTCACTACACTCACTATTTAGAAACAAGGACTCTTCATATCTACGAGATGGTTGCTTTCTTTTATCTACTCGAGCCCTCTTTCCTTTCGATAAAACTCCATTTTTTTTTGAAGCCATAATTGTTTTAAGAAGGGGATCAGAATTTATGGACTAATGCAAGAAAATTTCTAAAAATCTCAATAAGGAGTAGGAAGGGTGAGGAGTGGATTTTAAGATAGGGAGGGTGGGGTGTGGATTTAAAGACAATGAATTTGTGGGTTGAACCCACGAATTCAAGAGTAGTTCATGCAACGGATAAGAAATTTGAATAACTTTATGGGTTCAACCCACGAATTCATATCACGGATGGAAATTTTGAATGAATTTGTGGGTTGAACCCAAGAATTCATTCTTGAATTCATGGTTCAACCCACGAATTGATTAGAAATTGAAACCAATTCGTGGTTGAACCACAAGTCTTGAATTCGTGGGTTGAACCCATAAAAGCGTGAATTCATGGGTTCAACCTACGAATTTGTTCAAATTAAAAAAAAAAATTTGTTGACAATGAATTTGTGGGTTGAACCCATGAATTCATTTGATTAATTCATAGCTCTAACCCACTAATTCAAATTTCAAAATTCGTGCAATGGATCCAGCTGGACAAAGAATTCGTGGGTTCAACCCACAAATTATCCACATGTACAACTGATTCATGGGTTGAACCCACGAATTTATCCTATGTGCCCCACCAACAGTAGTTTGGTAAATAGTTTTTGAACCACAGTATTTTTAGAATTTTTTATTAAAAATACATTATTCAAAAAAAAAATCTTACCAGCAATGGTACAGAACAATGAAGATTCTCCCCAACTCCCAGCACACGCACTGAGCAAAACTGCCACGATCAGCCTGCAACCAGGTAAATACAGAAGGAAAATCCCAGATAGAGAAAATATGTTTATAGGAAGTGAACTCAGAGTTGACAGTAAAAATACAACAGTACCATAACTCCCAACATTTCAGCTTGTGGTTAAACCGACAATACTAATATGGGAAAAGCAAACTCCCAACCATAATATGATACAATGTCAGCATCATCATCATTCAAAATGAGTTCCTCCATACTTCGAACAAAGAATATCCAAGAAATCAGTCGGAAAAGGATCATTGGGTCCCAATTAAAATCGACTTCCTAGCTCTGTTTGCTAGGTAATCAGCAGCTCTGTTGGCTGGCCAAAAATATGAGTAATGCGACAAACATAAAGAGTATGTTTCCAAAAAAACAAATCCTGCAACAAAGGATGTGGCAACGTCATCAACGAGTGAGTGTATGTGAGCCACTTGATCACCGTCAGCGAATCACCTTCCATCCAAAGTTCTAGGATTTGTAATTCTTGGACAGCTACCCTACAACCCATCCATGCGGCTACCAATTCTGCATAAGAGACTGTAGAGGGTGGCAATTTCCTGCCACCAGCTCGAACCAAGCGGCCATAATTATCATGGATGATGAAGGCAGCCGCACAATCATGAGGAGTTATAGAGGCATCAAAATTCAGCTTGAGAACACCCATGGGAGGGGGGAGCCAACAAACCAAAATAGGTTCTTTGAAATTCAGATTCACTGAATTAAGAGCTCTCCAATTCCATGGTGTGCTCTCATGCTGCATGAGACCATCACCTTGAACCCCAAAGGGTAAATTGTATATAGTAGCACAAAGAAGCTGAGAAGTAGTAGTTGATTTGCACTGAAAGAGCCTATCATTATGTGATTTCCAAATTAACCAAACCAAACACACCACAATGTTTGCATCTCAGTGGCCATGCCAGAACCAAAACCAAATGCTCTAGTTGCTGTAAAGAAGCCAGATACAACTCTATCCTACAAAAAATATGAAGTTTCTCCCAGCGGTCCTTAGCAAAAACACAGGTAGTGACAACATGCTGGCAGTCTTCCTCCAAATCAACACATAAATCACAGAATTTCTGGCTATCTGGAAGAATATTGTGTTGACAAAACCAGGCCTTACAAGGTAACCTTCTCCATAATAATTTCGACCAAAATATTTTAGCTCTCATTGGCACTTGAAGACGCCACAGATGAGTAAACTGAACATTAGAACTGCCCTCATTTGCTGGATACAGAAGTTTTTAGACATCCTTGAGCCTAATCTTAGTTGATCTGCTCTCAACCCCCAACTTAATTGCTCTCTCCAAAGCCCCCGAGATATAGGTATGGCCTTAATCTTATCCATCAATTCAAGAGGTAAAAATTCTGACAATTTGCTCTCATCCCATTCCCTTGCAGAAATTATAAGCTCCTGGACTCCACTGTTCACGAGAAACATCCATATTGATATATGTGGGAGTCAGAGACAACGGTATAGTTGTGACCCAAAGATCATATAGCACACTAATTGATGAACCAGAACCAATAAACCACAAAAATTGATGTTGTTTCTAAACGCCTTGCTTCACAATTTTAGCCCATATGGTTGAACATCGAGCTGGTTTAACCTAAAGAGATCAAGTACCAGAAAATTTATACTTCGCAATCACTATTTTGGCCCATAAGAATTTAGGATGCAGAATTAGCTGAGCTGCCATCTTATCCAAAAATTCTTCTTTCCGCTGCCTAAGAGAAGTAAACCCCGAAGCACCACACTGCCTTAGAGAACAAACTTTCTCCCACAAGATGAGGTGAAGACCCTTATGCTCAACTGAATATCCCCATAAGAAGGCCCTGTACTCTCGTTCAATGTGATCTAAGACAATAATTGGTACATGAATAGTAGCCAAACAGTACAGCAGTAAGGAAGATAAAATAGATTGTAATAATATAACTCTCCTAGCAAAACTCAAAGCCTACCATGTCCAACTCTCTATCCTATTCATGGTTTTTCCTCCAAGAAATGAAAATCAGTTGCAGTAAGTCTTTCCATTGACAATGTTTAAAGAAGAAGAAGAGAGAAAGCCTCTCATCTCTTTCTTTTATTTATATTTAAATTGTTTCTCTCTCTTTCTTTTAGTTAGTGTTGAGAAACATATGTAAAAAAAAATTAAACTAAATTAAAACTAAGGGGACTTAGAGTGGATCCCAAGTGGGTGATAAAGGTTAAGTTAAATAATTTATATTTTATTAATTTATTAAATCTCAATTATATCAGAAAATAAAATACTGTTTCATATTATATTTCTTTCAAAATTCTCAATAACTGCTATCATAACTCAAATCATTCAAAAATCATCGTTATTTTATATAAACATATGATATAAAATATATAAATAACCATGCTGATAATCATAAATAAATATCAACCATGAGAAACCAAATCATAAAATGCAATATATATATATATATATATATATATATATATATATATATATATATATATATATGTATGTATGTATGTATGTATGTATGTATGTATGTATGTATGTATGTATGTATGTATGTATGTATGTATGTATGTATGTATGGGTATTTGTGTCCAATAACTCTTATCTCTATTGATGATTCACTCAAACATAGTGATCGATAAATACTTCGATCTACGAATTTGGAAATAAGATGCTGCGCTTGACATCTTGTGTAGATAGTCATATCTTTGTATGATTAAGGTCAAATCTAAAAATTATATGCTAGAAAATTATGGATAAACACCTAAACATAAATTTAGGACTCTTTTTAGGGTCAACCAATTGATCTGGAATTGTCTAAGTACCTAGACCATCCACTAGTCAATAAGATATCTAGAAAGAGAAATTCAAGAAGAGAGAGGAGAAATTTAGAAAGAGAAAATTTTAGAGAAAAAAATAGAGAGAGAAACTTATAGAGAGATAAAGCAGAGAGAGAAGGTAGTGAGAGGAGAGAGGGAAGAGAGAGAAACTCTCTCTTTTTCTCTTTTTTTTCCATTCTTTTCTTTTCCTTTCCTTTTTTTTCCTTTTTTCTTTCTTTTTTTTTTGGTTTTATTCTTTCTTCATGTCCGTTGAAATAGGGGAGGGGAATTTGAGGCCGACCCACCCCGACCCCATGGCTGCGGCTTTATCTGGCAACTCTCGGACAGCTAGGACTGGGGTGATTCTGACCCTCGACGACCAACAATAAGGCCATTTTTAGTGACGGTGGTCGGTCCGATGAAAGAAAAATTAAAAGAAAAAAAAAGGAGAGGCTTGGATTCAAAGAAATCCGAAGGAAATACAGCCATCAATCGGCTCAAAATCGACCGGCAATGGTAGCCTTAGAATGGTGAAGGAGGAGGCAAAATTTCAGAGTTCCATTACCTCAATTTCTGGTGAGGAAAACATCAATGACCCATTGAGAAACCTTGACAAAAAAACTAGGGATTCTAAGGGATTTTGTCGGTAGTTGATCGGGACTTGGGGGTGAGGCAAATAGAGGAAGAAGAGACCTTTTTATAGCTGGAAATAGAGCTTCAGTGAGCTCTAATCTTCGAGTCCAAATCAAACTCGAAAGAGGAGGTGAACTTCTATTGGGAGTCCTTGTCACACCTCGAACCCAACACCTGGGTCAGATACGTGATGGCCGCACACTCTTTAGAGCAAGCCCTAAAGAATATGCAAAGCCAAATTAAATCATTACAACCTTAACATCCTAACAATTAATTTCAACAATAATTCGTAAAACCTTGTATAATTACAAATTAAATTTCTTCAATCTTCTGATCAGATATTATGATACTCTATCTATCCATCTGCTCACCTGTAAATCTAAGCCTTAGCCTATCATAAACATCCTATAACTCTGAGAAGAAAAAGAAAAATGAAGGGGTGTGAGCTTCACAGCCCAGTAAGAATTTCTATATCACACCAATATATTAATATAATCTAAAAATAAGAATAAATAATAAAATATAAAATCTCATGTTTAATATTCAAAATAATACAAATATTTATAAATTATCTATCTTGTCAAAAGAAGTGCATCATCATATGTTAATGCGTGAAATACTTTTGTTCAACGATTGTTTCATGTCTTGTCTTTCATTTCTCTTTTGATTATCATATGATCTTTAACCTTTTTTTTTGACTTTGGACTAACTAAGTCTATACTTCAGTCATCATCCGAATCAATTTTCACTTAAAAACCTTTCAAAGCTGTCCCAAGATGAGCTTCTGGCCGGCTGTCCCACGTACGAAAGCCTGTGAGAGGCTGTCCCAAGCATAAGCTCCTGACGGACTATCCCAGACATGAGCTTCTGGCCGACTGATCTGCCTATAAGCCAATGGAGGCTATCCCAGGCATAAGCTCCTTACGGACTATCCCAGACATAAGCTCCTGACCGGTTGATCCACTTATAAGCCAGTGGGGGCTGTCCCAAGCATAAGCTCCTGAAGGGCTATCTCAGGCATAAACTCCTGACGGATTATTCCACATGATAAGGCTAGTCCATACCATATCTCTCTTTTTCATTTAATCATTATGTGTTGATTTCATCAAATCAATTCTGACTTACATTATGATCAATTTAGATATGTCGTATCCATATAATCATGCCATCAATCTCTGATACATATATATTGACATAACATATTCATGCTCAAAATCATATAAGCAAATAATGGTGTCTCGAATATAGCAAATTCATCGATCTCAAATTCAACGATACAAAACCAATGATGCAAGATCAACAGTAAAATAGCATATATATAATGGTGATTATGTACAAAGATTCTTATTTTTACCGATGACTGATCTAAGCATAGAAATCAATATTCTTCTTTGATTTATGAATTTTGAAAATAAGATATTTCACCCAACATCTTATGCAAATAATCGTATCTCTTCATGATCCTGATCAAATATAAAAATCATATATAGAGAAATTATCGATAATCGATCTTAATAACATAAATCCAGGACTTCTTCTAGAATTATCCAAAATTAAGATTTTTCTAAGTATCTAGACCCTCCATTGATCCACAAGACTTCTAAAGAGTGAAAATTCATGAAGAGAGAGAAAAAATAGAGAGAGAAAGTAGAGAGAGAATCTTCGTATCCTTCAAATGAGGCAATCATGATCGAGTTCATCAGAGATCATATCAGGATGACTTAATATGAATTAACCATGATTGATATTATAAATTTTAAATAAAGATCGGATCGAAATCTAATCTACTGCATGAATTTTGAAGCAATCTCAGGTCATCATATTTTCATCTCAAGTTTATCTTAAGGTCCGTGATGCAATCAAAGAGAGAATGACCCTAGAGAGACAAAATCCATAAAGAGAGAGAAAAGGTCTAGAGAAAGAAAATAGAGAGAGAATCTAGAGAGAGAAAGGTAGAGAGAGGAGAGAGAAAAACTCAATCTCATTTTCTTTTCTTTTCTTTCCTTTTCTTTTCCTTTTTCTTCTTTTTTCTTTTTCTTTTCTTTTCTTTTTCTTTTTCTTCTCTTTTCTTTTTCTTTCTTCCTTCTTTCCCTTTTTTTTTCTTTTCTTTTCTTTTTCATTTTTTTTCTTTCACAGGAGAAGAGGACCTGCACGGTCCTCTTCTTCACGGAACAGGGGAGGTCCTTCCTCCTTGTTTTCGAACTAAGGGCCTCCCCTCCAACAGACCACCACTCCGATCGATGGAGCAGTCCCTGACGACGTCGAGAGATCAGGTCCGGTGGCCGATGATGGCAAACAGTGATGAGAAAAAAATAAAATAACATGAAAAAAATAGGGGATCTTCTTTGGAATTTGTTTCCAGCAAAGCTGATGGCCGGCGGCAAGGTCTGGGGTTGTGAGAAGATGAGCAAGAGAGAGAGAAGGAAGGATTGGGACCTTACCTTGGTTTCGGTGGCATCTCCGATCTTGATTTTCAGTGGGCACGGTGAAGGCAATCAGCGACTCCAACGGAAGAAAAGAGGAAGAAAGAAGAGAGAGGAAAACCTGATGTTTTCATGGCTTGCTTAAAATAGAGAAGAGGGAATTTATAGATGGGATCTAGGGCTCTTAGAGTCCCAATCCCATCCTGATTCAAAGAGGGAAGGCGGACTCTATTAGGAGTTCTCTTCCGTTCTCTTCTTTCTTATTTATTTTTTTTTTTAAATCTGGATTATTACAGTCCTCCTCTCCCAACATCCAATTTCGATGATCTTTTTCTTGTAATTGGATAATTTTTCAAAATCTACAATATAATGCGACCTCGTTAAGGAAGCTGCGCCTCTAGCGATCAGGATGAAATTCCTTCATCTAAGTCTTAAAACGGGCTAGCCAATCTGAAAATCTTCTTTTCAGATAAGACATTGATCGAGCATAGATTCCAATTCAAGAAAAATCCAATGGAGTGATAAAAGACAAAGTTGATATAGAAGTCTAGATTTACCTCTTAAAGAGTTTTATTTTTTTATATTTTCTATTAGATATGCTTATTTTATATAAAAATGTTCTTTTAGAACTATAAGAGGTATCCGATCCAATTTGTATATGAACAGACCTTGTTATTATAAAAAATGAATATGTACCTTACTTTTTTATTAATAAAACATAAAAAAAACAGATTTGATCTCTACTTTTGAATTTTTTTTTTTTTATTTTTTTCTTTGAGAGATTTAAGTTGATTGATTGAAGAAAATCTTCTTTCTCCTCAGATCATAGATTGGTTAGCTTTTTTTTTGGGTGGGTGGGGGGGGGGTTGGGCCTTGAGGACTTGGGCTGATACATGATAGGTTGGTCCAATGGGTCGGATCATCACATGGTCAGTTTCTTGTTTCTCAAGGCGCTTGATGTATTAATCAGGCAAGACAGTTGAACCAACTTCCGTACTGTTTTCTTAATGTAAGAAGCAAGACTTTCCATTGGCCTTAGGAGAACTTTGTTGTCAGTACAATAATTGATAATAGCCAATTTGAAACTTTTGAGCCAACATGTTGACTCCGAGTAGGAATAGCAAATCCAGGTTGGGTACGGTAAGGGTACTTGACTGATGTAATTTGCAAGATGGATATGTTGCTACTAACCTTGCAGGCAAACATGGCTGGCGTTGGGACCACAATTTAGAATATAAGAATCAGATTTTTTGGCAAAGCTAATGGGGTTGACATTTATGATTAGAAGGTATAGGATATTTATGGTTTAATTAACCTTCTTGGTTCTGCATCTTTCAATTCATAAAATGTTAAAACATAGGTGATAATTACTCTTGTTTGAGCGAACTCGCAACAAGAGTAGGGAAAATGAGGATGGTTTATGCGTTGCAAGGGCTGAGGATGGTTTGTTTACAACTAGCTAGAATGGATCATAGAAGAAAAAAATTGCGTTGAGAATATGTTCATGACAATATAACCAAGATCCTTTCATAGTCCTTGCATCAAGGATAATAATGGCAATAGTGGGTGGCATATTAGCGGGTGGAATGAGGAGAAACCACAGTAACCTTCTTGTTGCATTCAACTTGGATGGAATCTGGAGTCCACTCTTATGGTTGAAAACTTTAGACTAATCTAAAACTATGGAGCCTCTTGGGCAATTATCTGACTCATCATTCTGTTTGCTTATTCTTCCTCAGTGCATTTGTTACAAGGGTGGGAGCCATTTGGGCCAATTATGTTAGGCATAGTAGCCAACTCTGTTCCACTTCATTAACCCCCTGTAAGGATCTATGCAGCATGTGTTCAGTCTTACATCAGTTATTCATTAAAAATATTTTAAATACTTATATAGGGTCAAGAAATTCAAATAATTTATTCTAATTAGTATTTTTGGATAAGTTTCGAGTTCCTATAACCCATGTAAATTAAAGGATATAACAATATGATTTCATTGGGGCTAATTATAAGCCAATAGTGGTGTTTATGGATAGATTTGCATGAATTTGGACTCTTAGTGCGACAAAGATGTAAAGATCTAAATAGGGGGAGTATGTAAGGACTCGTGCAAGTGTGTATATATTTAATATCATGTTGGTTTTTGCCAGAAAGACCATGAATACTTATATAAGACTAAGAAACTCAAATAATCTTTTGACTAGTCTTTTTTGAATATGATCCTCGGTCGTTACACCGTTTGTACAACCTTTATTATCCTTTAGAGAAGTTGCTTGATACCTATGTAACACATGCCCAATGGTCCAGTCGCATGGAAGGAAACAGGTGACTGCAAAGTTTGACTCTCGAAAACATGTTGGTCCCGACTTAGATTAGAGAGGGCCAATCTTTCAATCATGACTGTTCATGATTGGCATGATGGCTGTCATTCGAGGCTCACCGTGGCACATGGACCTGCACGCCTCAATGTTGTCCCATGTTCAAATATTGCAATCGAACACCCAAGCCAAGAAAGAAAAAAATTAAAGAAAGAGGAAACTAATTTTTTTTATCATTAGAAGAAGTAGATTTAGTTCAGTTGTTTAGTTGGCTTCATCTCTACATGGCAAAAGATTCTAAGCAAGCACCTGGATGGCGGAAGCCCTGCTTTATTTCCAAAAAAACAAATAGAAAAAAATAATAATAAAACTTGCTCATTCCAAGTGTTGGTAGTATAACCAAGAATATGAACATTTAACTATTTCATTTTATTATTAAATTTTGGGAGGATGAATGGACTGGTGCTATGCCTTTGGTTTCCTTGTTTGAAGATCTGTATCGCAGAGCATTGAAGAGCAATGTGCCGGTGGCTTCTTATCGGAATTGGAAACAATTGGTACGGAATATTAAGCCATAAGGCCAACCCACCCAACTTGACTTGGAACAATTGAAGGTTTTGACCTTGTTGTTGGAAAGAAATCGACTATCGATGCAATCCTCCACAAGACTAAATAAATACCTTCCAACCATGGGCAAACCTAAGTCGTGGGAAAGCAAAGCAGAGCCATCGATCACTTCTTAGCACCCGCTCTCCATTGTCACAAAAAACTATAACTAATTTCTCTTCTATCTTACTTGTCTATCTCATTCTTATAAATATCAAATCCAATTAATAATAAAATCTGGGCGAACTAGCTCTCTTCCTTTTTTTTTTCCGTCCAACAAAAAAAGGAAAAGGAGGAGGAGAAGAGGAAGAAGAAGAAGACTGTTGCGTTTTTATTACACCATCTCTCCATGAGTCTACACAGATAACCGAAAGTATGGACGATAAGGCATGATATCTTTGATACCCAAAAAAAACACATTGGTTTTTTACCGTCACACCCACTCATTGTCATCAACTGCTGATGGACCTTCTCCTTTAGAACTGTTTCTGTTGCTCCTTTCCCCATGAATTCCAGCTCCTGTTAATGCATCCCTAGTCTTGAGCAATTCCTTGATCACGTCTCCCATCTGCATTCGCTCCTTTGGTGATTCCTTCGAGCATAAGAGGCCAATCCTAAGCATGGAAACCAAGAACTCTTGTGTTCTTCGTCTTGCCTCACCTGTGTTTTGAATTTTATCATCGACTTCTCCATCTTTCTCTTCCAGTAGGCGTGGATCTATAATATCAATGACTCTTCGAGGAAACGCCATCTCAACAAACTTACAAAGGCTTGTGCCTTCATTCAATGTCTCATCGGTCGGTCTCTTCCCTGTAAACATCTCCAACAGAAGTATCCCAAAGCTGTACACATCTCCTTCGGTAGATAATTGGTTGGCCACCCCATATTCTGCCACAGCATGCATTAGTTATTTTAATACAAATCAAGTCAGTAAGCATGCGCTTTCCCTTCAGAATGGCAATAGAAGAATCATGCAGAAGGAAAGTAACCATCCTCTGATTTATTCTTCAAAGAAAACTACACTCTGATTTATGGAAAATGATGCATGAAAGAAATATTTAGGCATGCAAACTCGCTCATATTAAATTATCAGTACTTATGATACTGCCTCTGTTTTCTTTTTTTCTTTTAAATTTGGAAAACACCCATACAGAAGTTGAAACAAGTCATGGATGAGATCCTCACCTGGAGCAACATACCCAATTGTCCCCTTCATTCCAATTGATGAGGATGGATTCTGAGATGACTTGCTCACCGTTTTGGTAAGAAACCTTGCCAGCCCAAAGTCACCCACGTGAGCAGTCATATCTTCGTCGAGAAGAACATTGCTCGGCTTCAGATCACAGTGAACAATTGGGGTTGGGCCATGGTGATGAAGATAATCCACTGCAGAGGCAACGTCTGTGGCTATGTTCAGCCTCTGGATGAGACTCAGATTTGTCTCTCGACTTTGATCACTTGCTTCTGGATGCAACCACTTCTCCAGACTCCCATTAGGCATGAACTCAAAGACTAGAGCTTTGAAATCATCCCCTTTGTAATCCACACTGGAACAGCATGTTATTACCTTGACGAGATTTCGATGACGGATAATTCTTAAAGCATTACATTCAGCCATAAAACTCCTGGAAGCCCCTTTCTGTTGAAGGTTGAGTACCTTCACAGCCACAATTTTCTCTTCATCAAAATCCAAAATTCCTTTATACACGGAGCCGTAGCTTCCAGCACCAATCAGATTTGCCAGCGAGAACCCATCTGTTGCTTTAAGAAGGTCCGAGTAAGAGACTTTTATGAGTTGTTCTTCTACCAAGGCTGTTGATGGAACCTCCTTTCTAGAATTACATAACCTATAACGAATGATTACCAAACATATTAAACACAGAAGTGCGGCAGCAACTGGAATGATCACTTTGATTGGCAACGATCCGTTTTTTCTCTTGTTGCTTTGCGTAGAACATTTTTTCAAGCCCAATTTTGGGTCACCACCACAAAGCCGGTCATTACCAACGACCGAAAAGGCACTCAGATTTCGAAAAACTCCTTTAGTTGGCACCTCACCTTCAAAATTGTTAAAAGAGAGATTCAGGTATTGCAGAAATTTTAACTCCTCTAGAAACTGTGGGACACCACCTGACAAGTTGTTGCGAGAAAGATCCAACTCTTGTATCCCTTTCAAATTGCTCATGGATTGGGGAATGATCCCTTGCAAGTGGTTACCTTCCATATACAGGATCTCCAAGACTTGGCATTCTCCAATGCTTCCAGGAATCTCACCAGTTAAAACGTCTTCAGATAAGTGCAACTCATGGAGATTTTTCAAGCTACCAATTTCGGAAGGCAGGGGCCCGACGAGCGAATTATGCGACAAGCCAAGGTACCTGGAGAGCGAGGAAAGGCTAACAACCTCTTTGGGTATGCCACCTGTAAGCTCATTGTATGAAAGATCAAGAAATTCCAAAGCTTGACAGTTACCCAGGGTTGCAGGGATGCTTCCTGTCAAAGAATTGGCTATTAAATCAAGTTCAATCAGCTGAGTCAGGTTGCCGATTGAGGTTGGAATTTGACCTGACAATTTATTGTTAGACATGCGAAGTGCTTGTAAGCTCCGGAGTTTTCCAATGGAGTCAGGAATACTACCAGTGAGAAGATTCTGGCTCAGGTCAAGGTAAGTCAGGTTGAAGAGTTTCCCGATTTCAGAAGGAATGCTACCTGATATTTGGTTCCCTCCCAGAGTCAGAGTTTGGAGGGTGATGGAGAGGTTAGCTATGGAGCTGGGCAGCATGCCTCGGAGCCTGTTCGCACCAAGTTGCAATATTTGTAGGTTGCTGCAATTCGTCAAGGAAGTGAGGAAGCTCCAGTCGTCGACATCTTCAGCTTCCAGTTGATTCCCGTGCAGACTCAACAAGTATAGCTCTGGCAAGGCACCCAGACTCGTGGGGATTTTTCCGGTGAAGTTATTTCCTGTGAGCTCAATGTCTTGGAGGCCTGAGGCATTCGCAAGCGACGCGGGGATGGGCCCGTGAAATTGGTTGAAGTACATGAGAAGTGCTTGGAGGTTAGGAAGAGAGTGGCCCAAATCAGGTGGAAGAGTGCCGATGAGCTCGTTATCAGCGACACCAAGGTAGATGAGGCTCGAGAGGTTGTAGATGGAGGAAGGAATCCTGCCCGACAACTTGTTATGCGATAGCCCGATTACTGTAAGCGTGATAGAATGGGTGGACCCGAATGAAGGTGGGATACCTCCACTTAGTTTGTTTCCCGAGAGATAGAGAACAGAGAGGGAAGGCAGGAGCCCAAGGGAAGGGGGGATTTCTCCTGAGAGGGTGTTGATACTAAGGTCCATCTCGGTGACAGAGGAGAGGTTCCCTAACGAGGGTGGGATGCTTCCCGTTAGATTGTTATACGATAGGTCCAGATCTAGAAGAGAGGACAGGTTGCCTAGTGAACGTGAGATGTCTCCGTCTAGATTGTTATGTGATAGGTCCAGGTATTGAAGAGAGGAGAGCTTTCCAAGAGAAGAAGGGATGATGCCCACGAGGTTGTTATTTTGTAGAAGAAGAAAGACGAGGAACGAGAGCTGACCCAAGGACGAGGGGATGATACCTGAAAGGGAGTTGCTGTTGACGTCGAGGTCGATGAGAGAGGAGAGATTCCCCAAGGAAGGAGGGATGCTGCCTGTGAGGTTGTTGCTGCGGAGGTCAAGATAGGTGAGCTTCGAGAGGGAGCCAAGCTCATCTGGGATGCTCCCTGTGAGAAAGTTGCGGCGTAGGCTCAGGACTTGGAGTTCTCGACATTGGCTTAGATTGGACGGAATCCCCCCTCGAAGCATGTTGTTCCCGAGAATGAGTTCTAGGAGACGAGGACAGCGATAAAAAGCGGGTGGAATTCCGCCTTCGAGGGAGTTTCCGCTTAAATTAAGATAGCGTAGGCGGGATAGATTGCCAAGCTCCGGTGGGATGTGGCCATGGAGGCGGTTGTTGGGGAGATCGAGCCTCTGGAGGAAGGTGAGGTTGGCTAAGGAGGGTGATATGGAGCCCACTATGTTTAGGGAGTCAAGTCTCAAGGCAGTGACCCTTTCAGGGTGGAGACGGCCGCATGTCACCCCTTGCCACTGGCAGATATGAATGGAGTCATTCCATGAGGCCAGGCCTTGGAATGGATCATTGGAGATCATGGACTTGAAGGAGAGCAGGGCAAGACGATCAGCAGCACTCTTGCTCCCTTCTAAGATGGTGGTGGTGGTGGTGGTGGAAGTTGAAGAACGGGAGGCCAGTGAGGTGGCATAGCTCGGCGGAAGAAGGATCGCATGCATTAGCCAGAGTACCCTTAGAATGGAATGGATGAACAACAAGTCCATTGGGAAGATAATGGAAGGGAGGGCAATCATAACTCGGAGGCACAAAGCATCCTCCACCTTATATGGATGCCGGGCCGGGGGGGAGGGGGGGGGGGGGGGGATGTGGCTGCTGTTAACGTGGTTTGAATTTTTTAGATAATTTTTTATGAGCTCAAACTATGATCCGATCCGAAAAATTCGTATTACGATCTGAATAGAATTTTTTGATAGGTCTATGGTGATAGCCGAAGGCATGGATCGATAGGCCCATGTCCAAAGCCCACCACTGACCTCATTGGGGGGTGTGGAGATTAACGCCCCCTGCGATACAGACCAATATAAATATTGTATTTTCAGCCAATCTCGGTAGTTCTTAGTGAGAGACTTGAAAAATCAGACTGCAGCTAAGGTTTAAAGAGTTCTGAGTAATTGTATCTCTCTTTTCATCATAATGTAATTTTTTTTCTCGTGTCTTGCCCGTGAACATAGGCTTTAAAGCCGAACCACGTAAATCCTATGTCCATTTTTCTTTTCTTCTCTATTCTGTGTGATTGTACGAGTCCGTGTGTGCTTTATTTTTGTGCTTACTATAACAACTGCAATTATATATATGCTTATCCTTCATTCGGTTAGTTGAAATCACCTATAGTTTGCGTGTGAATCTTGTGGTGTCAGTCTAAAAATTTCCAAGGTGATCGATCACGGCAACCTCTTTTTGGATGATATAGATGTGTGATGCGAGCCATAACCAATGCCTGAGCCAAGCATCGAGCACTTGGACAAATTTTGGAAGCTTTTTCTAAGCCACAACTGTAACACCCGGCCCAATTGGGCCCTGAATCAAGCCCATATAAGGAAAAAAAAATTCTAGAAGAAGACTCTCATTGGAGTCTTCTTCTTCCCCGCGTCCGATTGGGAGGAGGACTCCTAGGGCCACAAGGAACCCTAGGAAGACCTCTATAAAATCTCCCTTCCCTTCTCCATGGCTAGCCACGACGAGCACCAAATTTTTCCTTTTATTTTTCTCAAGTTTTTCCATTGAAGCCGTGGATGTCCTCATCATGTTCACCTCAAATACTCACCGGAGTCGGAGGTAAGCCCTTCTCCTCTTCCTTCCTCTCCTTTTAACGACATGGTGCACCCTTGCCGGCCGTCGAGCTCGTCGAAAAATCCATGAAAAGCTGAACCTCTGTTTTGCTCTGTTCGGCCAGGCAATCTTCCTCCTCTTTTCCGACCATTAGCACTGCCGTTTGTGGCGTCTCACCCCTAGGATAGGACTCTCATCTCTCTATCCCTCTTCCCTGAGGGTCTTGGCTGTCGGTGACCGACCAATGATCGAAAAACAAAGAGAAAGAAACAGTACTCTGTTTTTTCAATTTTTCTTGATTTCTTATCGGTCGAACCTTACCGCCGGCCATCCCTTACTCCACCGTCACCTCCATCTGTTGTCGGACATCCGGCCATGGTGTCGTTCTTCATCGGAGCCAAGTCGAAACCCCTCAGCCCGTCCCCTATTTCAGCCCAAGGGAGGTTGCGGAAAGAAGGAAAAGAAAAGAAGAAGAAAAGAAAAAAAAGAAAAAAGAAAAAGAAAAAAAAAGGGGGGAAAGAAAAGAAAAAGAGAAAGAAAAAAATAAAAAAATAAAAAAATAGAAAAAAAAGAATGAGAGAATTTTCTTTCTCTCCTCTTCCTCCTTTCTCCTCTCTCTACCTTCTCTATCCATCTTCTCTCTCTAGATTCTCTCTCTATTTTCTCTCTCTAGACTTTTTCTCTCTTTTTATGGATTTTGTCTCTCTAGAGTCTTTCTCTCCCTCTCTAATTGCATCACGAACTCTAGGATAAACTAAAGATAAAAATATGATGACCAGATATTGCTCCAAAATTCATGCAGTAGATTAGATCTCGATCCGATCCATATTCAAAATTGATAACATCAATCATGGTTAATTCATATTAAGTCATCCTGATAGGATCTCTGATGATCTCGACCATGATTGTCTCATCTGAAGGATACAAAAATTTTCTCTCTACTTTTTCTCTCTAAAATTTTCTCTCTCTTCATGAATTTTCTCTCTCTAAAAATCTTATGGATCAGTGGAGGGTCCAGATACTTAGATAAATCTTGATTTTGGGTAATCCTAGGAGAAGTCCTGGATTTGTATTATTAAGATAGATTATCGATAATTTCTTCATATATAATTTTATATTTGATCAGGATCATGAAGAGATATGATTGTTTGCATAAGATGTCAAGTGAAATATCTTATTTTCAAAATTCATAAATTGAAGAAGAACATTGATTTCTATACTTGGATTAGTCACCAGTAAAGATAAGAATCTCCGTACATGATCACCATTATATATATACTATTTTACCATTGATCTTGCATCATTGGTTTTGCATCATTAGATTTGAGATCGATGAATTTGCTATATCTGAGACACCATTATTTGCTTATATGATTTTGAGCATGAGTATGTTATGTCAATATATATGTATCAGAGATTAATGACATGATTATATGGATATGACATATCTAATTTGATCATAATGTAAATCGGAATTGATTTGATGAAATCAACATATAATGATTAAATAAAAAAAAGAGATATGGTATGGACTAGTCTTGTCATGTGGAACAGCCCGCCAGAAGCTTATGCCTGAAACAGCCCCCATTGGCTTATAGATGGATCAGCCAGCCAGGAGCTCATGTCTGGGACAGCCCGTCAGAAGTTTATACCTGGGACAGCCTCTCACGGGCTTTCATATGTGAGACAGCCAGCCAGGAGCTCATTATGGGACAGCCTTGAAAGGCTTTTAAATAAAAATTGATTCAGATGATGACTGAGGTATAGACTTGATTAGTCCAGAGTCAGAAAGAAAAGGTTAAAGATCATGTGATAATGAAAAGAAAAATGAAAGACAAGACATGAAACAATCATTAAACAAAAATATTTCACCCATTAACATATGATGATATATCTTTTTTGACACGATAGATAATTTATAGATATTTGCAGTATTCTGAATATTGAATATGAGATTTTATATTTTATTGCTTATTCTTATTTTCATATTATACTATTATATTGGTGTGATATAAAAATTCTTACTGGGCTGTAAAGCTCACACCCCCTCCATTTTTCTTTTTCTTATCAGAGTTACAGGATATTCATGGTTGGCTATGGCATGGATTTACGAGTGAGCAGATGTATAGATAGAGTGTCATGATATCTGATCAGAGGATTGAAAGAATTTCAATTATAATTATACAAGTTTTACTAGTTATTATTGAAATTAGATATTATGTATGTTGAGGTTGTAATAAAATATTTTTGGCCTTGCATATTCTTTAGGACTTACTCTAAGGAGTGTACGGCCATCACATATCCGATCCGGATATTGGGTTCAGAGCGTGACAGAATAGTATCAGAGCTTAGGTTATGATCATTAAAAATTATGATATAAGTTATTAGGATGTGATAGAATAATATCAGAGTTTAGGTTTAAGATCACTAGAGATTATGAAGTGATATCAAAACTTTATGTATGATCAATAAGATATAACAAAATGATATCAGAGCTTGGTTATGATCATTTGGAGACTATGATACAAGTGATTAGAATATGACAGAACAGTAGTAGAGCTCAGGTTTAAGGTCACTAGGGATTGTGACATAAGTGATATCAAAACTCTAGGATTATAATCCATAGAGTATGATAGATAATATCAGAGTTTAAGATTATGATCATTAAGGATGTGATAGAATGATATTAGAGTTTAGGTTATGATCACTAGAGAATATGATTTAAGTGATATTTTAGCTTAAGATTATAATTATTCAGAATTGTACTCTAATGATATTTGAACTTGAGGTTATGATCATGAAGAATATGATAAACATAAAAGAAAAAATTTAATATTTAAATTTTGAATCAATAGATATTATGATGAAATTTATGCATAAGTAGTATATGATGTCTATAATAAAATTGATGAGTTATATCTTAGATTCCAATTAGTAGGATTGACCTAAGTATGAAAAATGTTGACCCTCGAATGAAGAGAGAGACATTGATGTGTTGTATTGAGTATACTCGATGATTTTGAATGCTAAACTTATATGGTTGAAGGTCATGATAACTTTTCTAATTTCGATGATAATTATTTGAGCATTATAAATTTTGGACTTATCTAAAGGAAGTTAATTAGGATATGATCTAAGATGGAATTACATCATATGAGAGAGAAATATTTTTGAGCATTGAACCTATAATAGATCATACATGAAACTCAATTTTTGATGAAAAATATATTTAAAATTAATTTTAAGAATATGAGATATATATCTTGGTGAAATTTTTGGTTATTCAAAATATCATGTTGCATTGAATTTCAAGTCAAAAGTTTGCTTTTAAGTGGATCAAAGGTATTTTGATATTGTTGTTAAATGAAATAAGAAATTGATTTTGTTAGAATATAATATATATACATTATGATGAAATCTTTAATAATTTGTATTACCATCTTTGGATTAGATTCTTTAATTTTTTTTATGATTATTGAAGATGGTAAAGTGTATTAATTATTCAAGTCAAAGTTTGAATTTCTGAATTGAACTAAGATATTTTGTTATTGTTAAATTTTGAATAACTTATATAAGGGACAAAAATTTGTATGGATTTATCTATTGATGCTAAGGGTTGTGATGAAGGGAGCTCTACAAGAAATAATCAAGTTGATTCTACTTACCGAGATGTTGACTTGAGTTCTTCTAGATTGTTCGAGTTGGTGTTAATTTTTTTAAAAAGAAAGATTGATTTAGAAATTATCCAAATGATTGTAAGGTAAATCTAAGGTTAACTCCAATTAATTCTTGACATGTTGGATTCTTGAGAAGTGATCGAGCTTATGCAATAATTTCAAACATAGAAAGTGGATCAATATTTAATTTTGATGTGCTATGCCCAACGAGCAATAAAGATAAAGAAACTTAAAATTTTGCCCTAGGTCTTATATAAAATTTGAAGGTTGGATCTATCTTTGATTGATCTAACATACAAAGATATTCTTATCTTTTGATAAACCTATATAATTTGATAAATTAAGATCAGAATGTGCAGCAAAAATATGATGGATTAAATTGATTAAAAATATTAATTTTTTGATTCAAAAGATATTATGATGGAATACATTAGTTGCAAATAAAGAATGATTTTATTGATAATGAAAGGATGCTATGAATTTTGATCTAATCTAATTATAGTCGAATAATTTTCAGTAGGTCGCTTCATTGTAGATAATGTCAAGAATCCTAGATATCTCAAGTTTATTATTAACAGCTTGATAGTTCTGTTATTAGTTCAAACCTAGAATGTCTTGACACAAATCTCATATTTTTTTTAAATTTAATATTGTTACTCGAACTGATATAGAAGATTGAGATTTTTTTAAGATAAAAATCTACATATAAAATTTATTGGAAGGTCAAAAGAAGAAAAAAATTGATGATTATGAAGAGTGTCCAATGTTCGACCTTTCTTTATTTTTACATCATAGGTGGTCTGAGACAATTATGAACTTTGAGTGAAATGTATTAAATAAATAACTAGAGTACTTTAATACAAAATCAAAATGTTACTATTCTTCAAAAAAAAAAATAGTATGAAGAGAATGAGTTTGAGACCTCACATAATTTTATTATATCAAAATCTTGTAAAACAAGTATTATGTAAGGCAGACTATTAAAAGCTTGAGAATGACATGAAGAACGTATACTTTGAAATATGTATCTCAAACGACATAACTTAATTTCGATGATAAAATTATTTGAAGGGGGAAAAATGTAACATCCGGCCCAATTGAGCCCTGAATCAAGCCCATATGAGGAAAAAAAATTCTGGAAGAAGACTCCCGTTGGAGTCTTCTTCTTCTTCCCCGCATCCGATTGGGAGGAGGACTCCTAGGGCCACAAGGAATCCTAGGAAGACCTCTACAAAATCCCCCTTCCCTTCTCCAAGGCTAGCCATAATGAGCATCGAATTTATCCTTTTATTTTTCTCAAATACTCGTCGGAGACCTCACCGGAGTCAGAGGTAAACCCTTCTCCTCTTTCTTCTCTTCCTTCCTCTCCTTTTCATGACACGGTGCACCCTCACCGGCCGTCGAGCTCATCAAAAAATCCATGAAAAGCTGTACCTCTATTTTGCTCTGTTCGGCCAGGCAATCTTCCTCCTTTTTTTCGACCACCAGCACCACCGTTTGTGGCGTCTCACTCCTAGGATAGGACCCTCATTTCTCTATTCCTCTTCCCTGAGGGTCTTGGCTACCAGTGACCAGCCAATGATCGAAAAATTAAAAAAAAGATGGTACCCTATTTTTTTAATTTTTCTTGATTTTTTGTTGGTCGAATCTTACCGCCGGCCATCCCTTACTCTACCGCCGCCTCCATCTATTGTTGGACATCCGGCCATGCCGTCATTCTTTGCCAAAGCCAAGTCGAAACCCCTCAGCCTGTCCCCTGTTTCGGTCCAAGGGAGGTCACGGAAAGAAGGAAAAGAAAAGAAGAAGAAAAGAAAAAAAAGAAAAAAGAAAAAGAAAAAAAAGGGGGAAAAGAAAAAGAAAAAGAGAAAGAGAAAAAGAAAAAAATAGAAAAAAAGAATGAAAGAATTTTTTCTCTCTCCTCTCCCTCCTTTCTCTCTCTTTCCTCTCTCCTATCTCTACCTTCTCTCTCCATCTTCTCTCTCTAGATTCTCTCTCTATTTTCTCTCTCTAGATCTTTTCTCTCATTTTATGGATTTTATCTCTCTAGAGTCTTTCTCTCCCTCTCTGATTGCATCACGGACTCTAGGATAATCTTGAGATAAAAATATGATGACCAGAGATTGCTCCGAAATTCATGCAGTAGATTAGATCCCGATCCGATCCATATTCAAAATTGATAACATCAATCATAGTTAATTCATATTAAGTCATCCTGATAGGACCTCTAATGATCTCGACCATGATTGCCTCATCTGAAAGATATGAAGATTCTCTCTCTACTTTCTCTTTATACTTTCTCTCTCTAGAATTTTCTCTCTCTTCATAGATTTTCTCTCTCTAAAAATCTTATGGATCAGTGGAGGGTCCAGATACTTAGATAAATCTCGATTGTGGGTAATCCTAGGAGAAGTTCTGGATTTATGTTATTAGGATCAATTATCGATAATTTCTCTGTATATGATTTTTATATTTGATCAGGATCATGAAGAGATACGATTGTTTGCATAAGATATCGAGTGGAATATCTTATTTTTAAAATTTATAAATCGAAGAAGAACATTGATTTCTATGCTTGGATCAGTCACTAGTAAATATAAGAATCCCTATATATGATCACCATTATATATATATGCTATTTTACCGTTGATCTTGCATAATTGGTTTTGCATTGTTGGATTTGAGATCGATGAATTTACTATATCCGAGACACCATTATTGGCTTATATGATTTTGAGCATGAGTATGTTATGTCAATATATATGTATCAGAGATTGATGGCATGATTATATGGATATGACATATCTAAATTGATCATAATGTAAATCGAAATTGATTTGATGAAATTAACACATAATGATTAAATGAAAAAGAGAGATATGGTATGAACTAGCCTTGTCATGTGGAACAGCCTGCCAGGAGTTTATGCTTGGGACAGCCCCCACTGGCTTATAGGTGGATCAGTCGGCTAAGAGCTCATGCCTGGGACAGTCCGTCAGGAGCTTATGCCTGGGACAGCCTCTCACGGGCTTTCGTACATGGGACAGTATTTCAGAAGCTCATCCTGGGATAGCTTTGAAAGGCTTTTAAGTGGAAATTGATTTGGATGATAACTGAGGTATAGACTTGGTTAGTCCAAAGTCAAAAAGAAAAAGGTTAAAGATCATATGATAATCAAAAGAGAAATGAAAGACAAGACATGAAACAATCGGTGAACAAAAGTATTTCACCCATTAACATATGATGATGCATCTCTTTTGACAAGATAAATAATTTATAGATGTTTGCAGTATTCTGGATATTGAATATGAGATTTTATATTTTATTGCTTATTCTTATTTTTAGATTGTATTATTATATCGGTGTGATATGAAAATTCTTACGGGGCTGTAAAGCTCACACCCCTCTATTTTTTTTTTCTTCTCAGAGTTACAGGATATTCATGATTAGCTATGGCATGGATTTGCGAGTGAGCAGATGTATAGATAGAGTGTCATGATATCTGATAAGAGGATTGAAAGAATTTTAATTATAATTATGCAAGTTTTACTAGTTATTATTGAAATTAGATATTATGTATGTTGAGGTTGTAATAAAATATTTTGGCCTTGCATATTCTTTAGGATTTATTTTAAAGAGTGCACCCATCACGTATCCGACCCGAGTATTGGGTTCGGAGCGTGACAACAGTAATGGGAATGTCTGACTTAGTGTAACATTGAGTCCATTTTTGACTCGTAGTAGCCAACGTCGGCTTCCTTCACGGAAGCTAAAGCCTATAGAACACGGCACTACGAATGAAGTGTATTGACCTACTGGAATGTGGTTCCAAATGTTTGCCAACCACCTGCAGTAATGCGCCACTCAACTTTACTCAAAAAAAAAAGCACCACCCAAATGCTAGTTCATGGTCCCGTATGAAATTAAAGATATCTCCGAGTCGTGCGCACCCTTTTTTTTTTTTTATGGAAAGGGAGGGGGACCCATCCAAAAATTATTTATTTGTTTATTTATTTTGCTAAAAGAATGAGAGTTGGAGGGGGCAATTCGACGCATCTATCTCCTCTGGGTTTGACCATAGAACCACACCTCCACTGAAGAATGTTCGATTCGGGACCAAGTTTGGGTGAATAGACGTTTTCCTTCCCACCATATGGATGAATCCAACGGGTGAGTACGTCATCCCAGTACCATCGAGGGCCAACGGATCAGATGCCGTTTCCAGACACCGTGTCCAGACCATTAGGATACGCTCCATTCAATAGTTATCCGCGTCCTAACGTTTAATCACAATCTGATATCCACTGAGATTCGAATCTGGATCACTTTGTTGGAAACAAAGGTCCGTTCATCCAAATTTTATTTCGAAGAAGGGGTTTTTTGTGTAGCCATCCCACAAAAGAAGGGGTTACCACAGTTAGATGTAGGCTGCGCTGGTAGGATACATCATACATCGAACTATTTGGTGCCCCATCTTAAGCTGTGGGCCATCTTTATTTAATTCACTAACACCAAGACGTTATTTACAGAAAGAGCCAGTAATGCCTGTGATTATGAAATGACGTGGTCTTTTCCTTTACTTGCAGCCAAAAGGAAACCTTTCTCCATTCGCCACTGAGTGAATGTAAAGCCTATTTTACAAACTTCGATTGCTGGTTATTATTGCTCTCCTGCTTTGTTGCTTCATCCTTTTATTGGTGTTTGTATTTCCGATTTATCTTTATCCATATCATTAAATAGCATGCTGCAGATTTTGGCTGATGTTAGTTTGCCCATTGGATACTCCAATCCAATTTTGGTACAAGCCTCTTGCTTGTTGGAATAGAGTTACAGGTGAAGTGGCCACCGACCTGAAGATCCTGTTGTTTCATTCAAGCCACATACTCCAACAGATGATGGAGAATAAAGAGTCTCATACTATTCTTTCCCATTTATCTTATTCTAGTAATTCTCAACTAATTCTGGTATGGTGGTGGATTGGATCCTGTGTAAGATTAATTTGTTGCCACACCATCGTTGCATAGATATACGTTAGGTTGCATTTGGTGCATCACTTGGCAATCTTGGATCGATGATAATGTGAATTGCCTTCAAGATTGATTGCCATCATTAAATTACTAATAATATTAATTACTATATTTGACATATGCAAGTAATATTGTAGTAAAATTATTGAAAATCTTGATTGACATATTTGGTATGACAATGAAAATACCGATAATGTGAAATCAATTTTTTAAAATACACCCATAAAATTTTATGAAATTTTGAGTTACTAGGGATGAGTTTGGTTTTGTTTTCTAAATTTAAATCATAATTTTCAAAATACGCTTGATGAGAGGAAAAAACTCTCGAGATGAGCCCTATCGCCTTGGCCTCTGACACTAAGACCCGCCACCTCGTGAGCGCCAGATCAATAGCATTTTCATACCCGACGATTGCCGACAGTCGCTGAAGAGTCTCAAAGTCGACGGCAAGGGCCAGGTCGACCTCCTTGATAGAGAAAAAGGCATCCTCGGAGTAGCACCGGATGTCATAGGAGGCGGCGAGGTCGACCCTGCTGCCGATGCAAGCACCATGGATCTTTGCAACCATCGACTTCTAGCAGTGCTCGATGGTCAAGATCGCATCCTGCAGTGCAAGGATGCAGCGACAAAGGAGCTTGCGGATGGTGGCTGGGTCGTCGAAGGAGGGGGCAACGACGGTGGAGGTGAGGGGGGAGAGGTCGATGCCGGTGCAGAAATGGGGATTATGGTCGGAGATGATAAGGGCACAGGTGGAGGGGAGGAGGTCAAGGGCGGCGAGGGCGCGGGGGAGTTCGGAGAAGAAAGAGAAGATCATTTTTTTTGAAGAATAATTTTATCCAAAATTTTTATTGCAATATTGTCAAAGAAATAGTAATATTAATAGCCATCTCTCTCCAAAACTATCTAAATTACTTCATAGGAGGCAATATAGATTATCAAGATAATTTGGATTGTCATTCAAAAAGCATACCAAATGCAGCAATCCAGTGAGCCCACTTTAAATTGTTGACAATCTGGATAGCTTACCAGCTACCAAACAGTCTTAAGAAGATATGGTCAGCTGTTTCATAGCTTCTTCAGCATAGAGAAGGCAATATAGTAGTGCAGTCCACTTCCACTATCCTAAGTTATCTCTTGTAAGTAATTTATTCTTGAAGGCAATTCAATTAAAAGTTTTACCTTTTTTGGAAGTGGAAGTTTCTAGTTTATGGCTCCAAAAGTTGACTATATGCAGCAGTTGCTAAGGAACTTGTAGTAGAATGATACCAAGAATGTTTTCTTGTTATTCCATTTCACTAGAACTGTGTCCTCCGAGGATAGAGATATAGAGTCCATGATGTTTTGCAACTCAGAAAGTTTTGCAGAGAGTCTTGTATTGAGTAAGTGATTGCTAGTTGCACCGGTTTGTGCCTCTTCAAGATAACTTGCCATTGAGAGCATTGGATGCTTTGAAAAGAGGAATGCCGGAGAGAACCTTACTTTAAGGAGTTCATCCCTGACCTGTAGATCGTGTTAGGATGCAACCTGATCATCTCTGCGTAGATTGAAGTGGACGCTTAATAAAAACTACTACCGAGTCTCCATGACGCTTCCAATAGGGTGAGGCGAGTTTCAAAAACCTGTTGCATGGTTGACTGGGTGGTGTACCTACAAAATGAAGTCTATGTGTTAGTTTCCTCCAAGGTCGGTTAGGTTCTTAAAAATATATATCTCTTCCACCACTTAGACCATAGGCATTTATTGAAAAGCTGTAGGTTAATAATCCTAAACCACCCAAACATTTAGGTCTGCATGTAGCTCCTAGCTTATAAGACAACGTCCACCACAACATTGCTGGTTGGTTTCCTCTCCCAAGGAAGTTCCATCTAATGCGATCAATTTTTCCCATCATAGCTCATGGTAATTGCATTACAAACATCCAATACACTGGGATTGAGCTCAACACAGCATTTACCAAGGTTAATCAATTGGCCATAGTTAGTAGTTTCCCCTTCCATGAAGAAAGTTTGCACTCAATTTTTTCTTCAAGAAACTACCAATCCGATGCTCGTGGTTTTTTGAAATGTAAGGATATTCCAAGATATTTGAATGGCAGGTTTGATTCTGTACATCCTAAAAGCTTTACAATATCATGGCTGAACCTTTCACTCACACCAATACCATAGATGGAGCTCTTCTGAAAGTTGACTTTCAATCCGGTTAAGAGCTCGAAGGAGTGCACCATGAATTTAAGATTCTTGATATGATGATTGTCCGTGCTGCTAAAAATCAATAAATCGTCTGCGAATTGTGGACACACAATTTCCTCAGTTGCATGTGACGGACCAATGCCAGCTATCATTTTATTTATTCTTGCCATAATATTCAAAATTCTGTATATATACTACGTCTGCTAATCGCTATGTTTGAGCCCTTTTCTAGCTTGAATCTAATTGGTTGGCTCTCTATTGATAGGGGAGATTTTGCTATCAAAAAGAATAGCCTATGTCTAGTTGCTATTCTCATGAGCCCCTTCACCACTCACCTAGGCTTTCCATATACCCCCAACCAGGATTTAAGAAATCCCTCCGATCTTCATGCTCTCCTTCATCAAAGAGTTTTTATATAAATTAGATTAGAAGCTATTCGAACACGTGGCATGCAAACGTTCGTACACATAACGCACTAAGGCTAATATCTTTATATATATATATATATATTAGAAGAGTAAAAAAATAATAAATAATAATAAAGAGTAAAACTAACATGGAAAGGCAATATCTAATGTGGCTTATCTGAGATCTGGATGAAGACCATTGGGGAGCGAGAGATCCATTGAGAGTTCAAGGCTTCTTAGAAGTATCCGTTCAGAGTACAGCCCTGTTTTAGTTTGCTTGCGAATCTTGTTACGTCAAAAGTCCATGAAAGATACGCTTCTGCCGATGGGAGCGAACTGTGAAGCGATGCCATGCCAAGTAGTGGACTCATCTACGATTTTGGGTCTCCCAAGCGACGACTAGCGGAAATGCTACTCATCTAAAAATTTCAAAGGGGATCGACCATGTCGGCCTCCTTTTGGATTCATTCTTGACATTCTATGAAACTGATACTGTACTTTTTTTTCTTTTGGGGGAGGTAGAAACTGATACTGTGCTTCTATGTACTATTTTTTGTATCATTTAATTGTACTTCTACATTCTGTTGACTTTCTTTTTTGCACGTACCATGTTAACTTTCTCAGCCTGTAGATATTAATATAGCATCTGGCTCCTAGATTTACTAAAAAAGTCTGATGTAGATGTCTGACGAGAGCCGTCCCCAATGGCACTACCGTGAGAGACCATGCATGCCACGAAGGCACCGTGGCATTTGACCAAGGACTTTAGAGCACTCCAATGGCATGCTGTAGGTGTGGCTCCTCCTCACATGAAATTCATATTTTTGGAATTAAAATTAAAATAAGAAGGTTAGAGATGTAATGATATTGGTAAGCTTGGGCTTTATCGATCATTGTGCCGTATAACAGATGGCGGACGGTGGAAAACAGGGGGAAGAAGAAAAAGAGGGAAAACCATTTTGCCATATGATTGGATGATTAGTCCTATCTCAAATATAATGAAATTTTAGTAATTTATTCTGAGAATCGAGATATACAAACTGAATGACTTCATTTTTTGAAATTTTTTTTTTATTGATTATTTTAAGCATCCATATGTGGTGAGATCCATCCTTTATTATTGTTTCTTGTTGAAACCGATTTTATTGGTGATCAATGTTTTTATTATGGAAGCTAAACTAAATCTTTATGACATATTTGTGCAGCTGCTAATTGATCTAGAGAAGATTTATTGTGATCATATTATTCTAAATAATGAAAGATTTTTTGATTGAACTAGGTTGTGTGGTTATTCCCTTCGCAAGGATCTTCCATGTTAAAAATTATTATCTCTCTTTTTTGTGGATTGCTTGATTATTTTGTTTAGTAATTGCTTGCATAGATCATATATATTATTGTTGTTTAGTAAATTATAATGATATCTCAATTAATTATATAAAAAGAAAAAAAAAAGGAGTTTGTGATATTATTATTTTGTGGTTGTAATTTTTTCAATAAGGTGACATCCTTTCGAGCTGAATCACCTAGACGATATGAATGCAGGAATTAGCATGTGAGGTGGTCCTCTTTCCACTCAGAAGAAAAAAAAGAAAGGGTGGTCCTCTTGAGCTGCATCAACTAGGCCATATCAGTGCAGAAATTTTGGTAGGAAGCACCACTTGACCCATGCCAGGGTCAAGCATCGAGCAAGCAGACACAATTTGGAAACTTTTTCGAGCCGATCACATAACTGGGCCACAGCAGTTGGAATGTGCGACTGAGTTGAACCCTGAGTGCCCACCATCATTGACTTGACTTGCAATAACCCAAACTGGGTTCCTTGACGAAAGCTAGAGCCTAGAACACGGCACCACGTCTGGAAGTTCTATGACCGACTGGAATGTGGGTCCAAATGTTTGCCGACCACTTGCAGTGATGGCTTGTTCATGGTCGTGGTATTGAAATCCTAGAGTCCGTAGGTATGTTGACAAGCATCTCCGAGTCGTGGAGCCTTGCCGAGGGAGTTTCTGGCCATTGACCAAATTTGAGGATGTTTGCATTCTTACAGGCCAAGTACATGCAGGTGGCAGTTGGTTGTGTTTGAACAAGGCTAACCTGAATTGTTTTTCAAGCCTGGATATAATTTTTTATGTTTTACTTTCGCTACAGCCAAAGTTTTCCTCCTTAGATAATCAAATGTAAGAGATCAACCCAACTAGGTCGACTCACAATTTGAATGGATAGTAATTATTACATCCGAATAAATTACATATGAACATTGATCATCACTTTAACAATTGCTGGCTAGCATATCAGTGTATTAAATCGATTCAAATATTCTTGCAATAACGATGGCTCCGCATTCTTATGAAGGTATAATGGTCTTTTTTTTTTTTTTGGTAAAAAGGGTATATACTGGTCTTTGAAAAAAACCATCCTTGCATGGTGCAGGATATCCCCTCGTACATGCTCCTCAATTTATCTTACAATCGTTTAGCAATGGCCTAAAGAAGAAAATATTAAATAGGACAGGCCCATCAACTACTAGATCAAGATCGGTCATCGGTATCATCTCTCTCTCGATGAACTCTTCGTCCGTAATATATACACACCCATTCTTCACTCACGTCACCATCTTTAAATACACGATGCGCGCAAAGTTCGTGCAATTAAATCTTGAAATTTAAAATCTGATTGAATCGTCTCCCTTGCATCTCAAATAATCTATTATCTATCTTTGTCTCAGCTCCAAGCTTTCGTACCAATTGTTACAATCCAAGGAGCATTTGAACGAAATAATAAAAAAATTACGTGTAAAACTAATTAACATGGCAAGCCAATATTTAATGTGGTTTATCGATTATGAAATCAGGCATGTGTTGATAAATAATAGCTGGAACATTTTTTATTTGTCACACCCCAAACCTAATATCTGGATCAACCATATGATATGGCCATATGAACTCTAGAGTACTATCCTAAAGATCATCCAAAACCTAAATAATAAAAAAGTCCACAAGAATACCAAAAGAATATAAAAATTCAACTATTTTTATCAAACCAAACTAATCCATCTTTGTTGAATAAAGTCCATAAGATTGAAACATTTATTTGGTATTAGAAAATCAATTAACTAACTAACTAATGACTCCATCACTCCAAACTCCACATGCAACCTGGGCATCCTGCAACTCCAAAAGAAAAAGATGGTGTAAGCTTGTAGCCAGTAAGCCAAACTTACACCAGTATGAATATGAAACACTGTCACGCCCCGAACCCAACACCCGGGTCGGATACGTGATGGCCGCACACTCCTTAGAGCAAGCCCTAAAGAATATGCAAGGCCAAATTAAATCATTACAATCTTATCAACCATAATATTTAATTTCAACAATAATTCATAAAACTTGCATAATTACAATTAACATTCCTTCAATCCTCTGATCAAGTATCAACGGTACTCTATCTATGCATTCGCTCACTCATAAATCTATACCATAGCCAACCATGGACATCTTGTAACTCTGAGAAGAAAAGAAAGATAAGGGGTGTGAGCTTTACAGCCCAGTAAGAATTCCCATATCACACTGATATAGTAATATAGTCTGAAAATAAAGAATAGGCAATAAAATATAAAATCTCATGTTCAATGTCCAAAATAATGCAAACATTCATAAATTTTCTGTCTTGTCAAAATAGATGCATCATCATATGTTAACAGGTAAAATACTTTTGTTCAACAATTATTTCATGTCTTATCTTTCATTTCTCCTTTCATAATCACATGACTTTTAACATTTTCTTTCTGGCTTTGGACTATCCAAGTCTATACCTCAGTCATCATCCGGATCGAATCCACTTTAAAAAGTCTTTCAAGACTGTCCCAGGATGAGCTCCTGGCCGGCTGTCCCACGTACCAAAGCCCGTGAGAGGCTGTCCCAGGCATAAGCTCCTGGCGGGCTGTCCCAGGCATGAGCTCCTGGCCGGCTGATCCACCTGTAAGCCAGTGGGGGCTGTCCCAGGCATAAGCTCCTGGCGGGCTGTCCCAGGCATAAGCTCCTGGCCGGCTGTTTCACATGACAAGGCTAGTCCATACCACATATCTCTTTCTTTTCATTTAATCATTATGTGTTGATTTCATCAATCAATTCTGTCTTGCATTATGATCAATTCAGATATGTCATATCCATATAATCATGCCATCAATCTCTGATACATATATATTGATATAACATACTCATGCTCAAAATCAAATAACAGTATCTCAGGTATAATAAATTCATCGATCTCAAATCCGACGATGCAAAACCAACGATGCAAGACCAACAGTAAAATAGCATATATATAATAGTGATCATGTACAGGGATTCTTACCTTTACCGGTGACTGATCCAAACACAGAAATCCATGTTCTTCTTTGATTTATGAATTTCTTTAACAAAATATTCCACTCGATATCATTTGCAGACAATCATCTCTTCATAACCCTGATCAATATAAAAATCACATATGGAGAAAATTACCGATAATCGACCTGATAACACAAATCTAGGATCTCTCTTAGGATTAACCAAAATTAGGATTTACCTAAGTATCTGGATCCTCCACTGATCCATAAGACTTCTAGAGAGAAAAAAAATCCATGAAGAGAGAGAAAATTCTAGAGAGAGAAAGTAGAGAGAGAAAGTGGAGAGAGAAACCTTCGTATCCTTTCGATGAGGCACTCATGATCGAGATCATCAGAGGTCCTATCAGGGTGACTCAATATGAATCAAGTGTTACAAATTTTGAATAGAATCGGACTGGAATCAGATCTACCGCACGAATTTCAGAGCAATCTCAAATCATTTTATTTTCATCTTCAAGTTTATTCTAGGGTTCATGATGCAATCAGAGAGGAAGAAAAGATCCTAGAGAGACAAAATCCGTAAAGAGAGAGAAAAGTCTAGAGAGAGAATCTAGAGAGAGAAAATGTAGAGAGAGAAGGTAGAGAGAGGAGAGAGAAAAGAGAGAGAAAGAAGAGAGAAAGGAGAGAGAGGAAAATTCTCTCCTTCTTCTTCTTTTTTATTTTATTTTATTTTATTTTTATTTTTATTTTTCTCTTTCTCTTTTTCCTTTTTTTTTTCTTTTTCTTTTTCCTTTTTCTTTTCTTTTTCTTTTCTTCTTCTTCTTCCTTTCTTCTTTTCTTCCCGTGGCCTCCCTTGGCTGAAACAGGGGAGGACCGTGAGGTCCCCCCCTCGGTGGCTCAGGCTCCGGCGGCTTGGTCGGAGATCCGGCAACAGGTGGAGGCGGCGGTGAGCAATGGACGGCCGGCGGCAAGGTTCGGGCGGCAAAAATCAAAAAGAGATCGGAAAACAGGGGATTTCTTGTTCATGGATTTTCCGGCGAAGACGGTGGCCGACGGCGAGGCTTTGGGCCAGGGGAGAAAGGAAAGAGGGAGAGGAAGAAGGGGAGGGGCTTACCTTGCTCCGGCGGTTGAGAAAAGCTCCGGCGAACCCCTTTTTCCCATCAAGAACCCGCGGATCCTCTTGGAAGAATCCCTCAATTTCTAAAAAAAATCTCTCCAAAACCAATTGCAGAGACATAAGGGAGGGAAGGGGGTTTTATAGAGGTGATTTCCTACCCCTAATCGGACTCTATCGATCCGATTTTGCCGGAGACGGGAAGGAAGAAGACTCCGGCTAGGAGTCTTCCTCCTCTATTTTTTTATTTATTATTATTTTTTAAATCTGGGTTGTTACATTCTCCCCTCCTTAAAATAATTTCGTCCTCGAAATTAGATTATGTCATTTGAGATATCTATTTCAAAGTATACATTCTTCATGTCATTCTCAAGCTTACGATAATATCATATATATTATTTATTTCTCATGATCTTGTTATAACAAAAATTATTTGAAATCTCAAACTCATCCCTTCTTATTGATTTCTCAACTTTTTGAAGAACTGTAATATTTTGGACTTGTATTAATATACTACCATTATTTGTCTAATACATTTCACTCGAAATTCATAATTATCTCAGACTATCCTTGATAGAAAAATAAATAAAGGTCAAACATCGGACACTCTTCACAATCATCGATTTCTTTCTTCACTTGACCTTCTAACAAATTTTATATGTAGACTCTCATCTTAAGAAAAATCTCAATCTTCTATATCAGTTCGAGTAACAATATTAAATTTAAAAAAAAAATATGAGATCTATGTCAGGACATTCTAAATTTGAACTAATATCAGAACTATCAAGCTATTAATAAACTTGAGATATTTAAAATTTTTTGGCATTATCTATAATGAAACAACCTACTAACAAAATTATCCGACTATGATCAGATTAAAAATTATTCTTTATTAACAACTAATGTATTCCATAATATCTTCAGAATCAAAGAATTAATATTTCTAATCAATTTAACCCACCATGCTTTTGCTGCGCACTTTGATCTTAATTTATCAATTTATATAATTATATCAAAGATAAAAATATTTTTATATGTTAGATCAATCCAGAATAGATCCAACCTTCAAATTTCATATAAGACTTAGGGCAAAATTTTAAGTTTCTTCATCTTTACTACCTTTGGGCATAGCATATAAAAATTAAATCTTGATCTACTTCCTATATTTGAAATTATTGTATAAGTTTCATCACTCTTCAAGAATCCAACATATCTAGAATCAATTGGAGTTAACCTTAGATTTACCTTACAATCATTTAGATATATATATATATATATTTTTCAAACCAATCTTTCTTTGTAAAAGAATTAACTCCAACTTGAACAAACTAGAAGAACTCAAGCTAACATCCTTGTAAGTAAAATCAACTTGATTATTTCTTGTAGAGCTCTCTTCATTACAACCCTTAATATTAATTGATAAATCCATAAAAATCTTATCCCTTGTATAAGTCATTCAAAATTTAACACTAGCAAAATATCTTATTTCAATTCAAAAATTCAAACTCTGACTTGAATAATTAATACACTTCACCATCTTCAATAATCACAAGAAAAATTAAAAAAAAATCTAATCCAAAGATAGTAATATGAATTATTAAAGATTTTATCATAACCTGTATATCATACTCTGACAAAATAAATTTTCTTCTTTAATTTAACAACAATATCAAAATACTTTTGAACCACTTAGAAGAGTAAGCTTTTGACTTGAAATTCAATGCAACTTGAAAGATAAAAAAATCACATCCGAATATGATATTAAAAATTTTACCAAGATATATATCTCATATTCTCATAATAAAGTTCAAGTATATTTTTCATTGAGTTTCATATATAATCCTCTTATAAGTTCAATGCTCAAAAATATTTCTCTCTCATATGATGAAATTTCTTCTTGGACCATATCCTAATTAACTTTCTTTGATAAGTCCAAAATTCATAATGCTCAAATAATTATCATCGAAATTAAAAAAAAATATATCATGATCTTCAATCATATAAGTTTTACATTCCAAAATCATCTAGTATATTCAACATTACTTATCAATACCTTCCACTTCATTTCAAGGTCAACTCTTTTCATACTTAGGTCAACCTTACTAATTGAAATCTAAGATATAACTCATCAATTCTATTATAGATAACATATGCCACTTATGCATAAATTTCATCTTAATATCTATTGATTTGAAATCTAAATATTGAATCTTCTCTTTTATATCTATCATATTCCTCATGATCATAACCTAAGTTCAGATATCACTAGAATTACAATTCTGAATAATTATAACCTTAAACTCAAATACCACTTAAATCATATTTTCTAGTGATCATAACCTAAACTCTGATATCATTCTATCATACCTTTAATGATCAAAATCTTAAACTCTGATATTATCAATCATACTCTAGTGATTATAATCTCAAGTTTTGATATCACTTATATGACAATCCCTAGTGACCTTAAACTTGGGCTCTAGTACTGTTCTGTCATATCCTAATCACTGGTATCATTTGCTCCAAATAAACGTAACCTAAGCTCTAAGCTCGGATGCCACTCCATCACATCCTACTGATCTTTACATAAAGTTTTAATATCACTTCATAATCTTAGGGATTTTAAACCTAAGCTCTGATATTATTCTGTCATATTCCAATCACTTATATCATAATCCCTAATGATCCTAACCTATGCTCTGATACCATTCTGTCACGCCCCGAACCCAACACCCGGGTCGGATACGTGATGGCCGCACACTCCTTAGAGCAAGCCCTAAAGAATATGCAAGGCCAAATTAAATCATTACAATCTTATCAACCATAATATTTAATTTCAACAATAATTCATAAAACTTGCATAATTACAATTAACATTCCTTCAATCCTCTGATCAAGTATCAACGGTACTCTATCTATGCATCCGCTCACTCACAAATCTATACCATAGCCAACCATGGACATCTTGTAACTCTGAGAAGAAAAGAAAGATAAGGGGTGTGAGCTTTACAGCCCAATAAGAATTCCCATATCACACTGATATAGTAATATAGTCTGAAAATAAAGAATAGGCAATAAAATATAAAATCTCATGTTCAATGTCCAAAATAATGCAAACATTCATAAATTTTCTGTCTTGTCAAAATAGATGCATCATCATATGTTAACAGGTAAAATACTTTTGTTCAACAATTATTTCATGTCTTATCTTTCATTTCTCCTTTCATAATCACATGACTTTTAACATTTTCTTTCTGGCTTTGGACTATCCAAGTCTATACCTCAGTCATCATCCGGATCGAATCCACTTTAAAAAGTCTTTCAAGACTGTCCCAGGATGAGCTCCTGGCCGGCTGTCCCACGTACCAAAGCCCGTGAGAGGCTGTCCCAGGCATAAGCTCCTGGCGGGCTGTCCCAGGCATGAGCTCCTGGCCGGCTGATCCACCTGTAAGCCAGTGGGGGTTGTCCCAGGCATAAGCTCCTGGCGGGCTGTCCCAGGCATAAGCTCCTGGCCGGCTGTTTCACATGACAAGGCTAGTCCATACCACATATCTCTTTCTTTTCATTTAATCATTATGTGTTGATTTCATCAATCAATTCTGTCTTGCATTATGATCAATTCAGATATGTCATATCCATATAATCATGCCATCAATCTCTGATACATATATATTGATATAACATACTCATGCTCAAAATCAAATAACAGTATCTCAGGTATAATAAATTCATCGATCTCAAATCCGACGATGCAAAACCAACGATGCAAGACCAACAGTAAAATAGCATATATATAATAGTGATCATGTACAGGGATTCTTACCTTTACCGGTGACTGATCCAAACACAGAAATCCATGTTCTTCTTTGATTTATGAATTTCTTTAACAAAATATTCCACTCGATATCATTTGCAGACAATCATCTCTTCATAACCCTGATCAATATAAAAATCACATATGGAGAAAATTACCGATAATCGACCTGATAACACAAATCTAGGATCTCTCTTAGGATTAACCAAAATTAGGATTTACCTAAGTATCTGGATCCTCCACTGATCCATAAGACTTCTAGAGAGAAAAAAAATCCATGAAGAGAGAGAAAATTCTAGAGAGAGAAAGTAGAGAGAGAAAGTGGAGAGAGAAACCTTCGTATCCTTTCGATGAGGCACTCATGATCGAGATCATCAGAGGTCCTATCAGGGTGACTCAATATGAATCAAGTGTTACAAATTTTGAATAGAATCGGACTGGAATCAGATCTACCGCACGAATTTTGGAGCAATCTCAAATCATCTTATTTTCATCTTCAAGTTTATTCTAGGGTTCATGATGCAATCAGAGAGGAAGAAAAGATCCTAGAGAGACAAAATCCGTAAAGAGAGAGAAAAGTCTAGAGAGAGAATCTAGAGAGAGAAAATGTAGAGAGAGAAGGTAGAGAGAGGAGAGAGAAAAGAGAGAGAAAGAAGAGAGAAAGGAGAGAGAGGAAAATTCTCTCCTTCTTCTTCTTTTTTATTTTATTTTATTTTATTTTTATTTTTATTTTTCTCTTTCTCTTTTTCCTTTTTTTTTTCTTTTCTTTTTCTTTTTCCTTTTTCTTTTCTTTTTCTTTTTCCTTTTTCTTTTCTTTTTCTTTTCTTCTTCTTCTTCCTTTCTTCTTTTCTTCCCGCGGCCTCCCTTGGCTGAAACAGGGGAGGACCGTGAGGTCCCCCCCTCGGTGGCTCGGGCTCCGGCGGCTTGGTCGGAGATCCGGCAACAGGTGGAGGCGGCGGTGAGCAATGGACGGCTGGCGGCAAGGTTCGGCCGGCAAAAATCAAAAAGAGATCGGAAAACAGGGGATTTCTTGTTCATGGATTTTCCGGCGAAGACGGTGGCCGACGGCGAGGCTTTGGGCCAGGGGAGAAAGGAAAGAGGGAGAGGAAGAAGGGGAGGGGCTTACCTTGCTCCGGCGGTTGAGAAAAGCTCCGGCGAACCCCTTTTTCCCATCAAGAACCCGCGGATCCTCTTGGAAGAATCCCTCAATTTCTAAAAAAAATCTCTCCAAAACCAATTGCAGAGACATAAGGGAGGGAAGGGGTTTTATAGAGGTGATTTCCTACCCCTAATCGGACTCTATCGATCCGATTTTGCCGGAGACGGGAAGGAAGAAGACTCCGGCTAGGAGTCTTCCTCCTCTGTTTTTTTATTTATTATTTTTTTTTAAATCTGGGTTGTTACAAACACTTTTATAATAATATTTGATAGTAAAAATTATATATCCATAATTTAAATAATACTCAAAATAATAATATATAACATCTTGGGTCCACCATTTGGGTCCTTACATTATTATCACCATGTATACAATTAAGCAAAAGTACGTGGCAGCAAAGTAGTGGACTTGCGCATATAAAGTTAAAATCTATGCATATATAAACCCATTTTTAGCACTAAATTACTTATAAAAGATCATTTTGAGTATAATTGAGAAAAACTTGAACATCTAAAGTCTCATAAAGGATGCTAGATTTTCTATCCTGCAAAAAATAGGAATCCTTATCATGCTTTATCAATCAAAACACCTCTCAGATGCTTAAGTCACAAGTTTTAAGGTCATCCGAATATCTTCAATAAAATTATTTACATCAAAGAAATCATTTAAAAGTAGTTTGTCATTAGAAGGGACATACTAGGGGAAAAAACTTTGCTAATGCGTGGAACGCTTCCTCTTAGTGTATATGGACCTCTCTAAGTAGGACAAAAGGAAGACATGCTTTTATATTCGAAGCTAAAAAGAAAAAAGAAAAAACAGGAAAAAAAAACTTTAAGCATGGGATAACTTTTTTAAGAAAAAGATGTGGCACTGACAAGTGTCTCATTCGAAAAAGTCACAAATTAATCAATATGCATTGTCCCATTAATTTCGTGCATATCTTCCAACGTACTTACTAGTAAACAAAGCAACAGAAATGTCCATATCTATGAATGATTTTCCTTCCGGAAAAAGAAAAAAAAATTATGAGGTTTACAAAGATAGAAAAAAATTATGATTTTTCTTTGATTTGATGGAAATATTTACCAAAGAGTATGGTTAAGAGCACAGAATGGGGTTTACAAGATAGAGCATCCAGGAGAGATACGAAGAGCCACTTGAGTGGAACATCCTGCATCCTTAAGTGTATTTCTACCATCCACATCCTTAGTTGTATATTAACGCAATTCTACTATCTTGAACCCCACTTGCACATCCTTAGTTGATATTATTTTTATCGCCACCTACAACTTGCGCCAAACCCCACTCCCCGTTCCCCTTGCCTCTTTCCAATTCCTTGCATCTCACACGTTATCGGTTCCCAACATAGGAGATGGACATTAATGCAAGTTTCTTGATTCCCAGGTCGCCGGAAGCTGCTCATTTTCTTATTCTAATTCTTCTTCTTCTCGAGGGGAATTGGCTATTCTCCAAGCAATGCCCTACAGTCTAGCCCACCTTTGTAAAATGCAACCTCGATCCTCAAGAAATTATTTTCTACACTGCATGCACCATGTGACTGTATATGCAACCAATCACAATCATTCACTTCTATAAATTTTATTTATCAAGCACTCATCGCAATGCATCTCTATAGAAATGAGCAGCTATGCTTGGCTGCACATACAGTTATATGATGCGTGTAGTGTAGAATATAATTTCTCCTCCTCTTGATGATTGTTTGGCTTTTGTCATTCGGGAACAACTGAAAAAAAATATCAAATTAAATTATCTCGCCTCTCTGACCTCTTAGATGAAAGATTGAGGATTGGATTGTAGATGACATCAGTCTTTTATTATCTTCAATAAAAAGATGGTAGTTTTACAACAAGGTTCAGTCCGCCTGGCAAAATAAGGTCAAGTTTAGATGTGGCAGGGGGGGGTGGGAGAGGGGGAGCAAGAATGGAAATGGAGTTGCTTTAGCCTCCCTATTTTAAAAGTTTAATGATAGTGTATTGAAGATCCCAGAGCAAAAGTCCCTTATTTTATCAATTCTCCAGCACTCGGCTGGTCAAATCTCCCCGGATCTCAGCAATTGCACAGTATTCTCCAATAGAAGCAAAGCAGGTGAAACCAAGCATGATATTCCACCAATACAACAAAACAGACCATCACTAGCTGGCATTTTAAAATACCACTAGTAAAGCATTAGAAAAATAAATGATGAACTTTATATAAGGTCAAACAAGTCGGCATTTGCAGACTTCATAAAAGAATCAGAGGGGGACCATAAGCTCTCTTGCTGGTGTGTCTGATGTTCTACTACAACAGCAGTTGTCCAGCCGACAAACTCATCATACATGGAGAGACGTTATTAGCCATTCGATTCGCATTACCGTCAAGTGGAATTTCCTTCCCTATCCTCTTTATTCTCTCCCCGCTCTCTCTTTGGAATTGCCAAGGTCCCAAGGTTCTGTAACCCGTTATATTTACTAATTTGCCTCTATTTTACATGATTTTTTTTTATCTTAGATGTTCTCTGATTTTAATTTTATCCATGGTCTTTAAAACGAGATCGAAAAGCATCCCAACCAAAAGAGGGGTTGTATATATATCTTATGCACAAAAGGATTCATCTTCCTTCTCATGAATCCACCATTGGATCGCACAATGGCCGCTTTGAAAGCTATGCAGGTGGATGAATAAAAGATTTGGCATGCTTTGAGAGCTGTGCAAAAGGTGATTGGATGGTTGATACTGAGAAAGAAAGATACAAGCCGAGCTTATAGTTATCCGGTCCTTGTAAGGAGGAATAGGAAAGAGAAAAGCAATAGGTATAGAATCAATAGTATTTTTTAAATGATTACTAGTCCAAAATATCTTTCAATACCAAAAATACTAATTACTTGTGGCCATCTTATAACAAACATTCTAAAAAATTTAAAATGATATTTGTAAAATTATTTATAAATTTTCGTTGGAAATGCTATACTTTGTATTCCACACTACCCTTTAATTTTGTATTAAAAAACTCACATAGAATTAAAAAATATATATATTTTTTAATTTTAGATAGTAAAAGTATCCAAATACATGAATGACGTATTTTTGAAAAAAAAATTCACCCATGAAGAAGGTAATTAGTTATTTTCTTTTTAATAGAAAGAGATGATTATTAAAATTATTGAGCAAGTAACTTCTTTTGCATAGCATGATATAGTTTTAACAACTTAATAAAGTTGTAAAACCCACCCGTTTTCTCTAAAACTAGCCGGCCTGATCTGGTTCTTACTTAATCAATTGAATTTGCAATTTTATTATGAAATCGAACTGACTGACTGACCAATCTGGCACAGTTTTATTAACTATAGTTTTATGTTTGGTGAATGATGCATTTATCCATTTAGGCTGGACAGTACTTCAATTTTGGCTGCCAAACTTCTTATTGTCTCGATTCCGAAGAAATCTATTAAGAAACAGCAGTACAACAGTGTTTTTGCAATTGAAAAATCTCACTCAACAAAATTACTTGGATAGTTTATAATGATGGCTTTGTTTTATTGCATGGCTCACTTCACAAAAAAAAGCAATACCCATTACGGGTTTGTTTGGATGATTGGATCCAAAATCCTATAAAAATTATAGGTTTGGATCTTTACAACTAGACTGAATTTATTTCTATTAAATATCGGGAGAACCATTATAATGGACCAGTCTGAATCCCATAGAGAGAAAAAAAGATCCACCATAATAGTTTTCTGGGTATGTATAAAGACAGACTGGGCTAAGCCTTATTTAAGTGGTTGTATTGGTCCAAAACCATTATTCCTATGGGACTTTGGGTCCTGTCATTCAAATAGATCCTAAGATTGCAACAAATCTATTAATAAAATGATTTTTTAAAATAGATGTCTTAGCTATTAATGCATTTCGGATCAGTAAATTAGATCTAAAGGTATCACCACCATTCCCGTGACTCCAAGATGTATTTAGCAGTGATGTACCTCAAGGGGATCGAGATCCTCTACAGTTTCCAATTCTAAGCCGTCCGTGGTTGAAAACGTCTCTATGGAATGGTGGCAACACTCCTCCGCGAACCCCATATTCTTAACACCCACCCCGCCCTCCCCCCCCCCCCCCCCTCTCGAATCCGCATGACTGCTTTTTTTTGGGCAAACGTTCGTTCGACAGTGGATTACATTCTTCTGGATGCAATTATTATAACTTAGTTGGGGGAAATCGTCATTTTCTTTATTTTATATGATCGATTATCTGAAGCTTCTACACCTTTATTGAAATCAAGGGAAGTCCTGACATGGCATTACGTTTGTCATAGGGAGAACATTGCACAAGGTGTATAGGATAATTAATACAAAGAGCCATGCAGGTTCCTGTTTAATCCCATATAGGATATGCATATGGGAAATCTTGGCAAGACCAAGAACTCTGGTCGATAACGTTCTAGCTAGTCCTTTAAGGATGAGGTCATAGGTGATTACAAATAATATCAGAGTTGATCTAGCTTAGCATCTGCATAGCTCCTAAAAGGTACTTGTGCAAATACCTATATGGATGCATGTTTAGTTCTACATTAGTTGTTTATTAGATATAATATTTTAATCTCTTGAATGCTGAAAAATCTTCATTCTAATCTTATATATGCCTTTGAATTTTCTTTCAAAATTAAGCATAATATATTACAACGTGCAAATATGCATATAGATTTCATTCTCAACTACAATATTTTCTTCATTTTTTTTTTGATAAGACAACAAAAATATGGGAAATGATATCAAGACATTTTCAGCAATTCATACAAATTATACTTGATCTTCCAAGGGAGTGTAAGAGATCCTGACATGTCGGTCTTCCAAGGGAGTGTTTGGTGGAGATTTCTTTCTTAAGTGATGCATTGTTCATGGAAAACTTATGCTTAATTCTATAAGGAAGAATAAATTAATGTTATTGAGCTATGTAGCTCATATCTCTTTATTTTTTTTGCTCTTCAAATGAATAATGTTAGGAGTGAAGGATGACCCGGACTTGGAGCTTATATTAGCAAGTTGGAGATTTATTAGAAAAAATTTTAGTTCTTAAATTGATTATGAATTTGTAATTAGTGACTCTATAAATTCGAGGTTACAAATTTTGATATTTAAATTTGGATTTAATTGCTCTGAAGTGACATTTGTTTGATTATTTAATCGATGATGGATTTTGGATCTTTTATTTTTATTTGAGATTATGATTGTTAGCTTCATATTATTATAGCTTGTATCTCTCAGTAGCATGACTGTATTATATCCCGAATTTGAGGCATTATAATACTTATGGTTTAATCAATCTTCTGATATTTCATGTCTTTCACTTTATAAAAAGTTAAAACTTAGGTGATAATTACTGTGATCTGAGCAAACAAGAAGCAAGAAAAGTGGGGAAAATGAGGATGGTTTATGCATTGTGAGGGTTGAGGAAGTTTGGTTTTGACTATTTTAATCTTTTCCCTCTTTCACTAAATAGAGATGATACTCCTTAGAACCAACCATAGCCGACATGGCAAATTTGACCAACCAAAACTTGCCATAAAGCCTTTACTCTAGCCAACTAGCTCTTGTCATATAGCCAGTCCAGAGGCATGAGGAGATGCCCAAATCTCCTCCATCTAGCTACAACTAGCCTATGATGGCAAACTGTTTCCATAACCGTGAGATACATGGAAATTGGCGCATGGGAGAATCATCCACACGATATCTTTTGGATATGCAAATGGTCATCTAAAATGGCCGATCGACATGTCCCACGATTCCATAATGACGAACTAGCACTGGCTTATATAAACTACTCTAAGGAGACTCCCCAGTTAAGCTCTAAGTTGGAACTTCCAAGTTTCAAGTAGAGATCCCTAAGTGTTCTTGAGTTTCCATCACTTTGCTACTCTTACAGTATCTCTGACCTTTCCCTAAGAACTATTTAACTTAGACATCGAAGAATTCCTCACTAGACACTCTCTAGCAAGAAGGCTTCCTTAATTGTGGTATTTTAGGATTAGGCCTGATGTTGAAGCGAAGATTCAAGCATGATCTCCTTTCCTCAGGCACTAATCGGACAAGATCGACATAGTGGTGACCATATCAGAGTCCCGATGATCATCATCCATCGGCTAGGGAGGCACACCGAGATCTCCAATTAGCTCTCTCGATTTGTGCAGCACCTCACTGAGCCTTCCAGCATGCCAGCCAGCTCAGCAACCTAGTCAAATCGGCTTTGCAACAAAATCATAGTATCTCATCCAAAAGTTCCCTATGGTCGTTCAAATCCTTATCATCACCTATTCTATGAATTCTAAGTTTAATAAACAAAAGGTAGAATGTTTGATTTAGACTAGGGCCATATTTGTTTTATTTGATGAATATGGATACATATATGGATACTAGATGGATGCAAAAATCTATATCCGTATTTATTTTAAACAGATATAAGTTGGATACTAGAAGTATGGATATAAATACGAATATAAGACAAATAACTAAATTTTGTGACTATAAAATCAGAGATATTACTAGGTGAATCATAAATCAAATTAATAGCATATCAATGTTGTTATATATTTTTCTTAGAAGTTCATGAGTGCCATATAAAATGAAATAAAATTATAAATAGAATTAAAATTAAATAATATTACACATAGAATTAGATATTCGGACATGGATCGGATAGTTGTCTATTCATATCCATATCCATTTTTCTTTAAAGGATATATATAAGGATATGGATATCAGTCGGATGTTTAAATTTTTATCCATATCCGGATAGATTTGGATGTGAAAATGGATTCAGCCAGATATTATTGGATCCACTTTCACCCGTTCTTTGGGCTCTATGCGCTAACAATATCTAAATATTTCTGTCTTGAGTTCTTGACACCATCAGTTTCATATCACAACTAACCCCTCACTCCCCCATCCCCTCACCTTTTTAAATTCTGATGTCGTTCATGCATTATCGATTCTTAGGGTACCTAATGCATCAATCAGGCAAGACAGTTGAACCACCCAAACTCCTGGGCTATTTTCTTGTGTAACAAGCAAAACTTTGCATGGGCCTTAGAAGAACTTTGTTAATAGTAAAATATTTAAGATAGATAATAACTCACTTGGAATCTTTGAGCAACATGTTGGTTCAAAATGGGTAAGGATATGTATCTGGTGTAATTTGCAAGATGGATATGCTACTGTCAACTATGGGCAAACATGGCTAGCAATAGGGACCGCAATTTAGAATATGAACTAGACTCAAAATTTTCAACTAAGTTAGTCGGCTTGATGCTTATGTTAGAAGCAATAGGTTATTTATGGTTTATTCAAGCTTCTAGGTTTACTTCTTTCACTTTATAAGAAGTTAAAAATTGGTGATAATTTGACTGAACTCATAGCAAGAAGAGTATAAAAGATGAGGATGGTTTATGTAATATGGGAGCTAAGGAGACTAGCTTTAACTATTTTGACTTTTTTCTTTTCACTTTTAGACGTTACTTAGGTAAGCAATGATAATAAAAAATTGTTAGGATGGATCATAGAAGAAAAACTTGTGTTGAGAAGATATACATGAGAATATTGTTGAATATCTAAACTTAATTTCATAGGCTACATTTTGGTGTAGTGGGTGAATTATATCATAATAAATGAAATAAGTATATATGAAAATTTTTTGTGGAGTAATATGAAAAGAGAAGTTGCACAATTTATTTTCCAATGTCTAACATGTCATTTGGTGAAAGCTGAGCATCAGAGACCAGAAGAATTACTGTAGTCATTATCGATTTCTAAGTGAAAATGGGAGCATATTATTAGGATTTTGTGACTGATTTACCAAGAACTCCTAATAGTAATAATGCAATATGGATAATTATGGATAGATTAACTAAATCAGCTCATTTCTTAGCATACAGAGTTGGTCATACTCTTAAAAGACTAGCTAAGCTCTATATTAAGGAAATTATAAGGCTACATGATATTCCTATGACTATTATATCAGATAGAGACACTAGATTTGTATCTCAATTTTGAAAAAAATTGCATAAAGTTTTGAAAACTAAATTAAATTTTAGTAGTGCTTTCTACCCCCAGACAAATAGACAGTCAGAAAGAATTATCCAGATATTGGAGGACATGTTAAGAGCTTGTGTTATTGATCTTAAAGGCTCTTGGGAAGAACATCTACCTTTAGTAGAATTTGCCTAAAATAACTGTTATTGGTCTAGTATACAAATGGCACCTTATGAAGCATTGTATGAAAGGAAATGTAGATCTCTGATATGTTGGGATGATGTGGGCGAGAAAAAATTATTAGAACCTGAATTGGTACAATAAATAGTAGAAAACATTCATTTAATCAGAGAGCATCTCTATATAGCTCAGAGTAGAAAGAAGAGTTATGTAGATACCAGGAGGCGAGAATTAGATTTTCAGATTGGTGATCATGTATTTTTAAAGGTATCACCTACCAAAGAAATTGTAAAATTTAGAATTCCAGATAAGTTAAGCCCTAGATATGTTGGTCCATTTGAAGTGTTGGAGAAAGTTGGTGCAGTTGCTTACAGACTTGCCTTGCCCCCTATACTGGCTGGAGTATATAATATCTTCCATGTTTCTATGTTAAGAAAATACATATCAAATCTCAGTCATATTATAGAATATGAACCCTTACAACTCATAGAAGATTTAAGCTATGAAAAGTATCCTGTGCAAATAGTAGATCGAATGGATCAAGTATTGCGAAGACATGTTATTCCATATTGTAAAATGCAATGGAACAACCATTCAGTGTGAGAGGCCACTTGAAAATTAGAGAAAGAAGTAAAGCAAAAGTATCCATATTTATTCGAGAACTCAAGTATTTTAATTTCAAGAATGAAATTTAATTAAGGGGGGAGAATGTGATAACCCTCCATGGGGCCCGCCTAAGAGGCGATGCCCTGTGGCTTCCCCAAAATGAGAACAGGGAATTTTTTTTCCTATTCTCCCGATGGTTCTCGAAGCCCCCACCGCCCTCACTCTCTCTCCCACTCTCTCCCACCATCACTCTCTCTCCTAGTCTCTCCTGCATTCTGTCTCTCCTACTTTCTCTCTTTCTCTCTCTTCTCTCCCTCTCATACGCCCTCTCTCGCTTTCTGTGCTCTCTCTCTCTCCCTCTCTTTTCCCCTCATTCTGCATGCATGTGTGTGTGTGTTGTGTGTGTGCTGTGAGTGGGGATAGAGAAGGAAAAATAGAGGAAGAGGAAAAGAAGAAGAAGAAGAAAGAAAGAAAAAAGAAAAAGAGAGGAAAAAAAAAGAGAGAAAAAAAAAGAAGGAAAGAAAAGGGGGGATTTCTCTCTCTCTCTCTCTCTCTCAGTACCCTTACCATTTTTTTAAAATTTCTTGAGCTATGCCCTCGTCCTGTGGGTATTAGAGAATTGGACAAGATTAGTAGCTTTCCTATTATACTAATAGCTAGTATATAAAATAGAGTTTAGAATTTTAAAAATTTGAGAAAGACTGTTAAGACTCTTAAGAATTTTAGAAATTAAATTTAAGAATGTTGTTGCGCCATTAATTTGATACATATATGTGATGTTAAATTTTAGATCCTAAGGAACCCGAGGGATGCATCTAGATTGCCGGTTGTTGGAACCTGCAAGGTAAGTAACATTTACATTTATCATATTTAATCAGAGTTAAATGTGAATATATCATATCCCTTTAAAATGATACAAAAACCTACAATTGCATTTGATTTTATCATGTATAGCATGTTGCATAAAATCTCTATAATTATAAACGAATGATTTGTGGTTTGAATGTTATAAGTGGAAATAAATGAAGTTACATGCTATGATCAGATCAGGCTCTATGAATTATGATTATAGCAAATTGGAGTACATGGATCATAGCGGTATCAAGGTGTATCAAGTTATATTAAAGCTGTATAAAAGACATATGAAAAAGAGAAAAATTCTTTGACTTATATATAGTTATTGATATATGTATCATCTGATTCTTAGCCTACTGTGTATGATGTTCGAACTTGAGATATTCACCACGGAGCGTAAATGTGGACTTGAGATACCCACCATGGGGTGTAAGCATGGATCTAAGATCCCCACTATGGGGGCAATCATGGCACCATATGAAGAGCTGAGAGCAAAAAGAAGTGGGTACTCATGCTTAAGTGTAGTATTATGAAAACTAATATATATATATATATATATATATATGATGTACTTTTATACTACTTACTGATTTTCATGTTCTAGATAAGTAGGTATAAAGTATATTTTTAATATCATTAATTGTATAAATATGATACATGATCAGATTGAGATTATATATTGTATGATGCATTTACGTTGCATGTTAACATAAGTTAAATAAGTTGGATATATGTATTTGTTACTTACTAAGCTAGGAAGCTCATAATCTTCCTTTGTTGTTTTCAGATCTAGGGTTCAAAGGTTAGTTCGATCAGTGTTTTGGATTAGTAAGATGCGAGGTCGACTTGTGTAGTTAGTAAAATTGATTTATTTAACTATATGTATATTATGGTGATTTTCTGAGCTGTGTAAACTAATCCATCCACTATAAACTGTGAATTATAGAAGTTCAAAAGAAGAATTTTAGGTTAGTATGTTCGGTGGTGTAGTTAATCAATAGTTTTGAGTACTCTAATATTTACTATCTCCTGCACGTGAATATTATAAACTGCAGGTTATATTGATTCATTGACAGATGGATGTCTTGCATGCCTATAGGAACGGTTCCTTGTAAGTATGCGGTGACTACTCATGCTCTCGATATTTAAACCCAAGGTCGGGTGTGTGACATTTAGTTTGCTTGTGAATCTTATCATGTCAGTAAACGGATCCCTTGCAAAGCGGACTCATGTGAGGTGAACGCTCGACCAAGCACTTATGCCAGTGATGGAACTCCGAGTCTAAAAATTTCAAAGCTGATCGATCACGTCAACCTCTTTTGGATGATATAGAAGTCTGACGAGAGTCACACCCAACGTCAAGATAAAGCATCGGGCACTCAGACACATTTTGAAAGCTTTTTCCAGCAACAGTAGTGGGAATGTGTGACTGAGTTGAATATCGGGTCCACCATTTTTGACTTGCAGTAGCCAACATCATCAAAATAAATAAATAAAAAGAAAAAAAGGAAAAAAGGAAAAAGAAAGAAAGACTTGCAATAGCCAACACCGCGTTCCTTCACGGAAGCCAGAGCCTACAATACGGTGCCGTATCAGGAAGTTTTATGACCAAGTTTGAGTTTGGAAGCCAGTTCACGATAATGATATATATGAAATTAAATCCTAGAGTTCTTAGGTATGTTGAAAAGTGTCTCCGAGTCTTAGAGCCTGTAGAGACTTGGTGGTTTCTTGCCACGGATAAAATAATATTTTCTGACTAATTTTTTTACATACGGTCACGAATCGTTGGACCCTCTTACAACCTTTATTATCCTTCAGAGAAATTGCTTGGTGCCTATGTGGCACATGCCCAGCGGTCCAGTCGCATAGAAGGAAATGGGTGATTGCGAAGTCCGACTCTTGAAAACATCCTGGTCCTGAATTAGATTGGAGAGGACCTATCTTTGAATCATAACTATTCGTGATTGGCATGATGGCTGGGGTTCGATAAGGCTCACCATGGCACATGGACCCGCACGCCTTAATATTGTCCCAAGAAAGAAAAAAAAATAAAGAAAGAGGAAACTAATTCTTTTATCATTATTAGAAGAATTAGATTTAGCACCGTTGTTTAATTGGCATCCTCTGTACATGGCAAAGATTCTAAGCAAGCACCTGGATGGTGGAAGCCCGACTTTATTTCCTAAAAACAAATAGGAAAAAAAAAATCTAACTTGCTCATTCCAAGTGTTAGTAGTATAACCAATAATACGAACATTTACTATTTCATTTTATTATTAGATTTTGGGAGGATGAATGGAATGGTGCTGTACCTTTGGCTTCCTTGTTTGAAGATCTATATCTCAGAGCATTGAAAAGTAATGTATCGGTGGCTTCTCATTGGAATTGGAAAAAATTGGTATCGAATATTAAGTCACAATGCCAACTCACCCAACTTGACTTGGAGCAGTTGAGGGGTCATTCTTTTATGGGTAAATACCATGAAAAAATTAATCAATTTTTTTATTGACTAACTTACCCATGTTCTCACACTTTTTAAGATGGATAAATTACTTTACTATAGGCAACATTTATCTATAAAATAGAAGAAAGTTTTATCCATCCAGGGGGTGGCTAAATCATTTTTTCATTAGCTAGTAGAGTAGGCATTTAATGCTGTAGCTAAAATACTCATCCTCATTTCCAATGTCTTCATCATTCAATGCTTAATAACTTGGTCAAATCTAAAAAGTATAAGAGATATTATAGAAAATATGAATAAATTTTACCAACTTATCCAAAAAAAATAGTAATGTAAAAGAAGGTAGATAACAAATTCTGAAGCCACTTTCCTATGTGTAAAGGAACATAGGTAAATTATTTTTTTATCTAAATATTGTTTGAAAAATATTTACTCAAGAAAGTATAGATTCTTAGGCAAATCTTTTACCTGCGAAAGAACGGACTGTGAAGTTTTTGACCGTGTTGTTGGAAAGAAATCGACTATCAATGCAATCCTCCACAAGACTAAATAAATACCTTCCGATTGTGGGGAAACCTAGGTTGTTGGGAAAGCAAAGCAGAGCCGTCAAGCACATCTTAGCATCGCCTCTCTGTTGTCACAAAAAACTGTATCTAATTTCTCTTCTATCTTACTTATCTCATTCTTGTGGATATCAAATCCAATTAATAACAAAAGCCGGGGGAACTAGCTCACTTTCTCCTTTTTCCCGTTCAACAAAAAACGAAAAAAAATGAAGAAGAAGAACAAGAAGACTGTTTCGTTTTATTGCACCATCTCTCCATGAGTCTACACAGATAAGCGAAACTATGGACGATAAGGCATACCCAAAAAAAACACATTGGTTCTTTATCGTCACACCCACTTGTTGTCATCAACGGCTGATGGACCTTCTCCTCTAGAACTGTTTCTTTTCTCCTTTCCCCATGAATTCCAGCTCCTGTAAATGCATCCCTAGCCTTCAGCAATTCCTTGATCACGTCTTCCATCTGCATTCGCTCCTTTGGTGATTCCTTCGAGCATAAGAGGCCAACCCGAAGCATGGAAACCAAGAACTCGTGTTCCTCGTCTTGCTTCAACTGTATTTTGAATTTTATATATCATCGACTCCTCCATCTTTCTCTTCTAGGAGTAGACATGGATCTATAATATCAATGACTCTTTCAGGAAAGGCCATCTCATCAAACTCACAAAGGCTTGTGCCTTCATTCAACGTCTCATCGGTCGGTCTCTTCCCTGTAAACATCTCTAACAGAAGTATCCCAAAGCTGTACACATGTCCTTCGGTAGATACATGGTTGGCCACCCCATATTCTGCCACAGAATGCATTAGTTATTTTAATACAAATCAAGTCAGTGAGCATGCACTTGCCCTTCAGAATCACAATAGAAGAATCACGCAGAAAGAAATTAACTACATTCTGATTTATGGAAAATCATGTATGAAAGAAATATTTAGATATGCAAACTTTTTAATATTGAATTATTACGACTTAGGATATTGCCTATAATTAAATCAAAAAAAAACCAAATTTTGGAAAATAAACATGCAGAAGTTGAAACGAGTCATGCATAGGAGATCCTTTCCGGGAGCAACATACCTGTGAGTCTGGCCCGTCTGGCCTGGCCCAAGGTCAGTGCCATGCAGGGGTCCGCATGTCGCGGATAGGGCTGTTCATAATTTAGTTTCAGACTGAAAACCGACTCGAACCGAATCGAAAAATCGAACCGAACCGAGTATAGTTCGGTTCGGTTTTTGATTTTCATTTTCAAGAATTTTGGTTTTCGGTTTGGATCTGTTGGGTATAAAATACCCACGGCCGAAGTTCTCAGCGGGATTAACCCTTGCAGGCTCCGCCCACGACTTTAACCGCAAGGAAGACTCCGCCCGGACTCCCACGGGAGCCGGGCTCTGCCCACGACTTTAATTGCAGGAAGACTCCGCCCGGACTCCTACGGGAGCCGGGCTCCGCCCACGACTTCAACCGCAAAGGGGACTCCGCCTGGATTTCTATGGGAGCCGGCCTCCGCCCATGACTTCAACCGCAAGGGGGACTCCGCCCGGACTCCTACGGGAGCCGGGCTCCGCCCACGACTTTAATTGCAGGAGGACTCCACCCGGACTCCTACGGGAGCCGGGCTCCGCCCACGACTTCAATTGCCGGTAAGCTTCGCCCGGACTCCTACGGGAGCCGGACTTCGCACCTGACTTTAATTGCAGGAGGACTCCGCCCGGACTCCTACGGGAGCCGGGCTCTGCCCACGACTTCAACCGCAAGGGGGACTCCTCCCGGACTCCTACGGGAGCCGGGCTCCGTTCATGACTTCTACAGCAAGGAAGACTCCGCCCGGACTCCTACGGGAGCCGGGCTCCGTTCACAATTTCTACAGCAAGGAAGACTTCGTCCAGACTCCTACGGGAGCCGAACTCCACCTACGACCCACAACTGCAAGAAGACTGCGCCCGGACTTTTACGAGAGTCAGAATCCGTCTTCTATTCCGGCTGCGGGAAGACCTCGTCCAAACTCCTACGGGTGCCGGACCTCGCTACCGACTCTGACCGAACTTCGGCCAACAAGTCTGGATGCCCTGACAAGCCACAGTAACGGACACCACTGCTCCACTCCTTGCGGCGGACCCCGCGCAGCTCCATCATTCCCTGACAGACCGCTATGACGGCCACGACTCTACTCCACCTCCTGCGACGGATCCCGCGCGGCTTCACTATTCCCTGGCAGACCGCTATGATGCCCACGATCCTGCTCCACCTTCTGTAACGGATACTGCACGATTCTTCCATTCTCTGGCAAGTCGCGACAACGGACGCCGCTCTGCTCCCTGCGGCAGACTCCATGTGGCGCGCTACAGTGAGAGCCACGGGTCCACTCCCCTACTCCTCGCAATAAATTCCTCCTGACTGTGGGCGGCCCACTACCAGACGGTTATGAACGTCGCTATCAGTCTGTTGAGCCCTCCGCCTATAAAAAGGGGGGACCCCAGATACGTTATTCTATAAGCTCTCATTTTTACCTAAAAACTCTGCTAAAATTTTCGTTCGAGCACTCCATTCTTGTTGAGGCAGAAAACTGACTTGAGCGTCGGAGGGTCTTTGTCGGAGCAACCACACCTCCGGTTTAGACTTCTTTTGCAGGTTCCGGCGGCGACCGCGACACCCTCGACTCCAGCTTCTCCGGCGCAAGCGAATTTTTGCACCAATAGGATCAGTTAAAAACTGAAAAATCCGAAAATCGAACCGAAAACTAAAATCAACCTTGGTCAATTTTATATCTATAAAGTATGCACATGGTTGGACATGTATGGATCTTTACATATTTGCAACTGCATTCCAAGTTACTTGGGATGTCTACATTTTGTCTCAAGAGCATACTCGGGATTTTGATGAGTGGTAGGGAAAAGCTGAGTGTGTAAGTTCACACTATAAATAATTGAAATCTAGGTATAAAAAAGAAAGTATTATCTTTTGATTTTTGTTGGCAGAGAAGTTTATAAAACTTTTAATGATATCCGGTGAAAGAAAATAGAGTATCAATCTTATGTAATCAAGGATGATTAAAACCTTTCAAGCTCTATGGGATGTTTTTCTTTTGTTTACAAATATTGGATGGGGTGAAAACTCGAATCTTGCTTTTCTAAAGAAGCATATGGGGGCAACATTTCAGGAGCGTCCAGGACCATGGGTTTCAACTATTAACCCTGATGATATTCACTTTGGAGATCCTTTAGTTATTTCAAAAATTCGAAGATGCTAGGGTGGTTTTGAGACTTTAGAGAAGTGAGTGGTTGGAGCACATGCAAGTCATAGTGCAATTTTTTTAAAAGATTTCGAATGAAAACTTTGTGTTGGAGATTTTGGCCATGAAAATGAGAAAGTTAGGCTTGATCAGCTTCTGCTAACTGATAACTCCATTTATACCTTGTTTTATCTACATGGAATTTGGCTTTATATATTTCATGCTAGTTATCTTTCATGCTGTTTCTAATCCTTGCTATATCCTATAAATGAACAGGAACCGATCCTCTGCAGTACTTAAAAAGTATCGCAGGGTGCTGTACATACTTCGAAAACGTCCATCAAAAGATGAGTGGCCGTGCATGCTTACACGCGTGCATTAAAACACTAAGAAAAAAAAAAGATAAATCCTAAGGATATTTGAATAGTTTAGATAAACATCACATAACCATCCATCTTTTGATAGACATTTCTGAAGCATGCACAGCACCCTACGATACTTTTTGAGTACCGTCACTATAACAAAACAAGATATTAGCAACAAAAAATTTTCGTCGCTAATAATCTATTTTCATCGTTAATAATTATTAGTGACGAACTATTCGACGCTAATTATTTATCACAAATAATCATGTCATTGATAATATTTTACAATGAAAAAAATATTTCATCACTAATAAACGGTATTTACGATGAATAATTTTCATCATTAAAATATTTTCATCAAAAAATTTTAATCATAAAAAAAAATTATGATGAATTATAACGTCGCTAAAAAATAAAATATTAATAGCGATGAAAAATTTTTCATTGCTATTAATTTAATTAAAATATTTTTTGAAATAAAATTTTTAAAAAACTTTTAGCGATAAAAAATTTCCATCGCAAAAAATATTTTTTGCAATGAAAATTTTTCATTGCTATTAATTTAATAAAAAAAAATTTAGAAAATAAAATTAAATAATATTAGTGATGAAAATCTTATGTCATAAATAAGGTAATTAGCGATGAAAATTTTCATCGCTAATAATTATTTATGATGAATAATTTTTTGTCGCTATTAATTATATGTAAAATTTTAATAATTTTATATTTATTAAAAAATTAAATTATCATACTAAAATATTTTTGATGATCAATATTTCATCAAAAATAATTTTATCGTTAATAATTTAATCATATTTTTTTTAAAAATAATTTATGAATATATTTTTTAATTTATATCTATAATATTTTTTATAAATTAAAAAAATAAAAATAAAAAATTAACATAATAAATAGATAAATAAATTTTATTATTTTATTATATTAAATTAAAATTATAAGTGATTATAAATAAAAATAAAAAAATGCATAAAGAAGCCGTCAAGTGTCGGCATCTAGAGAATGAGTTGGGGAAGGAGAGCATTCGAAAGAGCTCAGACCGACCTGCTGCTGTCTCATCAGCTGTATCGTTTGCTCCATCTATATGATCCGCTCCATCATTTGGATCTGGAGCTGCTGATACTCATCGATGCATGTAGCCAACTCCTGAACTCACTGCTCAGCCTACGTCGATCCACGGCAGCCTGCCTCTGTACCTCAATCAATCGAGCCTCGCACGTAGAATGGATGTCAGTCCTAGATGAGCGTGATGATGAGAAAGCAGTGATCCCATACCCTAGACCTCTAACATAACAGTGCGTTATCCCACTAGGGGTAACACAGTTGGTCATAAGGCTAACCTTTAAATAGGCTTCGAAACCTTAAGAAAATTTGGCCCAAACCATGTCACGACACTGAGTTGACCCAGTCTCAGACTGAGTCGGCTCATCTGGGACTGAGTCGACTCACAGAAATACTGAGTCGACTCAAAAGCATACCATGCTAGAAGTCTCGAAAGCTGCTATTTATCTGGCTTCTTCTCTGAGACATAATCGACCCACTTTGAGACTACGTTGACTCATCTTGAACTTAATCGACCCAATAACAGTGTAAGTCGACTAAGATGCAGAACTTGCTGTCCTAAAATACTTTTGCAGATCTCTTTCTTTCTTGAGTTTTTCCACATGGACTTGGCTTCAAATTTATCATCCATGTGTGTCATCTGTTGGGTCATCTTCATTAAGGAGGGACAAAACCCAACAAACTCTCCCTCCTGACTTATGAGGAGGAACCCACCAATATCAATCCAGTAACCTCTCTGCACACCTCCAACTTCTTCCTTGGAAATGCCTTTGTCATCGTATCAGCTCCATTTATGTCGGTATGAATCTTTTCTAGATACAACTCTTTTTGCTCCAGCACATCTCGAATCCAATGCATGTACATATCAATATGCTTTGACTTGGAATGAAAAGTAGAGTTCTTACTCAAGTAAATTGCGCTCTGACTATCACAATGAACAACATACTTATTCTACTTCATCCCGACCTTGATGCAGAAATCTCTTCATCCAAAGTATTTTCTTGTATGCCTCCATCACTGCAATATATTCAACTTTTATGGTGGATAAGACAACACACTTCTGGAGCTTAAATTGCCATAACGTAGCTCCCCCCACAAATGTGACTAAATAATCCGAGGTCGACTTTCTCTAATCAACATCATCCGTCATATCGACATTAGTATATCCTTCAAACAATGGCCTCTCACCTCCTAAACACAAACAAAATTTGAAAATACCATGTACATACCTTAAGATCCACTTTACTATCATCCAATGTTGCTTGTCCAGATTTGAAAGAAATCTGCTCACAATGCCCATTGAATAACCAATATTGGATCTTATACATACCATTGCATACATTAAACTACCAACTGCCGAAGCATATGATGTATGTCTTATCTCCTCCTTCTCCACATCAGTAGAAGGACATTGTTGAGAACTCATCATGAAGTGATTAGCCAATAGAGAACTCACAGGCTTGACTTTGTCCATACTAAATCTCTGAAGCACCTTCTCAATATAACCTTCTTGTGACGGCCACAACTTTTTGATCTCTCTGTCATGAAAAATATGCATGCCAAGTACTTGCTTTGCTGCACCCAAATAAACTATATAATGTATACTGATAGATATTAAGTTTGATAAATTATGTATCAATTTATCTATAGATATATATTGGATCGTTAGTAGGTGTGTATCAAAAAAGCTTATCATATGTATCAGCAAACAGTCTAGTATATATTATTTGTTCATGTACTGTATACTGATGAATACTATGTTCTAAAAACTATACATCGCTTTACCTAGTGATATGTATTAGGACATAGATAAATATTTTGATAGGTGTATATCAATTAATCGTATACTGTATACTAATGAATACTAAGTTCAGTAAACAATATATCAAATTAGTTGTAGATGTGTATTGGATCGTTGTAAGATATATATCAAAAAAGCTTATAGTTTGTATCACCTGGCTATATATTTAGTATGTATCATATGATCATATAATATGTATTGCTAAAAAATATATATGTATTGAAAATGAAGAAGAAAGAGAATATCTTAATCATGGGGTTAATAACTCTGTTAGTAGAAAATATTTTTGACTTTTGGACTAATTCTTTAACATTGGTATTAAAAGAAATGTGGCAAACTTTGAAGCCCACCCCATATGATATTTTATAGTGACCGCCCCATATGATTTTTGACTCCAAAAATTAAATAGATGCTTATCCTTGGTTTGGTTTGTTGAAATCACCAATAGTTTAGGTGTGAATCTTATGGTGTCAGCCTAAAAATTTCAAAGGTGATCGGTCACGTCAACCTCTTTTTGGATGATATAGATGCCAGATGCGAGCCATAACCAATGCCAGGCCTAGCTTGGACAAATTTTGGAAGCTTTTTCCAGCCACAGTAGGGGGAATGTGTAACTTATTGGTGGAACATTGAGTCCACCATTTTTTGACTCGCAGTAGCCAACGCCGGCTTCTTTGACGGAAGCGAGAGGGGCACCGCGAATCAAGTTTATTGACCAATTGGAATGTGGATCCAAATGTTTGCCCACCACTTGCAGTAACGCGCCACCCAACTTTACCAAATTGCGCCACCCAAATGCTAGTTCAGTAGTTCATGGTCATGGTATGAAATTAAATTAGATGTCTCCGAGTCAGGCACACCTTTTTTTTTTTTATTGAAAGGGAGGGGGACCCACCCAAAATTTATTTCAAAGGAGGGGTTTTATGTACAGCCATCCCACCGGAGGCCATAATTAGATGTGGGCTATGCTGGTGGGATACGTCGAACTATGTAGCGCCCCAACTAAAGCTCTGGGCCAGCTTTATTTAATTCATCACTACTAAAGACCTTGTTTGGTTCACACAAATTTTTTTTTTTTTAAAAAATATTTTTTAATAATAAAATTTTAATATATTTAATTAATCATAAAAAATATAATTTATATTTGATTGAACATTTATTTTCACAAAAATATTGCATAAAATACCTATTATATCCTTAATAAATATAAGACCATACATTTTACCCCTACACTTTGTATAAATAATAATATTATATTTATATTAATATAAAAATAAAATTAATATATTATAATATAATATTAGATCATAATAATTTATTATATTAATATAATATTAATATATATTATATTATGTTAATATAATATTAATATTTTAATATAATAAATTTATTAATATATTAATAAATATAATATTTTATTAATATAAATATTTATATATTAATATAAATATTTTATTAATATTAATATTAATATTATATTATATTATCATTATTCAGTATTTCATTCTAATCGTATATGATATGTTACAAAATTTTAGCCATAAATCTTAAAAGAATATTTTAGATAAAAAAAAATACCATCACTTTTCATCTCATGAAAAGTGCTAAAATCCACCTCCTGATCCTCCTCCAAAGGTTTTCACTTTTCATGAAGTGTGGAAAGTGATTTTACATGAGAAAAATTTTTTTATTATCTTTTTTTTTTAAATTCTAATCAAATAAGAGATCCCTCACCACTTTCCAAAAATTCTCTCTTTCCATCTTCACTTGCCGTGAACCAAACGAATCCTAAGGCGATATTTACAAAAAGAGCCAGTAATGCCTGTGATTGGCAAACCACGTGGTCTTTTTTCCTTCACTTGCCAAAAGAATACCTTTCTCCATTCGCCATGAGTGAATGGAAAGCCTGTTTTACAAGCTTCGATTGCTAGTTTCCTCTCCAAAGGAAGTTAATGCGGTCAATTTTCCCAAACGTTGCTGTTGGTAATTGCATTATAGACATCCAATACACCACCAGGATTGAGCTCAACACAGCGTTTACCAAGGTTAATCTACCGGCCATGGTTTGTAGTTTCCCCTTCCATGAAGAAAGTTTTCTCTCAATTTTTTCTTCGAGAAATTGCCAGTCTGATGCTCGTGGTTTTTTGAAGTGTAGAGGTATTCCAAGATACTTGAATGGTAGGTTTGATTCTGTACATCCTAAAAGCTTGGTAATATCATGGCCGAACCTTTTGCTCATACCAAATAATATAGAGGGAGCTCTTCTGAAAGTTGACTTTCAATCCCGTGAGGAGCTCGAAGGAGTACACCATGAATTTGAGATTCTTGACATGATACTTGTCCGTGCTGTTGAAATCAATGTATTATCAACGAATTGTCGACACACAATGTCCCCAATTACATGTGACGGACCAATGCCAGCTATCATGTTATTCATCCTTGCCATATTCAAAATTCTGTATAGTACGTCTACTACTAGAAGGAAAAGGAGTGGACATATTGGATCGCCTTGTTTGTGTCCTTTTCTAGCTTGCGTCCAATTGGTTGGCTCTCCGTTGATGATAGAAGAGATCTTGCTATCAAAAAGAATTGTTTGTGTCCATTAGCACCATTTCGATCCAAATCCCCAAGCCTCCAAGAGTGTAAACAGAAAAATTCCAATTAATTTAATCATACGCCTTCTCGAAATCAAGCTTGATGATAACACCTTTACGCTTAAGTTGTTTGCAATTAGAAATAATTTCAGCCACCATGATAAAGCTATCAAAAAGTTGCCTAATGCAGATTGGGATTGAGATATAAAGGGGTTTCCGGTCATGGGCAAAACTTGATATTGGTTCCTATAAACCACAGTATATGCAAGTGGGTAGTGGGCTGTCTGAAGAAGGCTAAGCTGAATTACTTTTCAGGCCTGGATAATTTTTATGCTTCACTTTTGCTCCAGCCAAATATTAACCCCGCTAGGACGGACGGTTTGAACGAATAGTAATTATCACATCTGAATAAACTACATATGAACATTGATCATGACCTTAACTACTGCTAACTTGCCAATGAATGCTCCCTCCTGCATTCGGAAGGTGTACGTAAAATGCTCCATTGGGGAGCGAGGTGAAGCGATGCCATCCCAAGTAGTTGAGTCGTACGTTTTTGAGTCTCCCAAGCGACGACTAGCGGAAATGCTCTAAGCTGATTTCCAGCTTGCCGCATATATTATCTCCTCTATAAATTTCTAAGGTGATCGACCATGTCGGCCTTTTTGGATGCATTCTTGGCATCTATGACTGCAACCGATAGAGATGTGACGAGAGCCGTGCCCAATGACAATACCTTGAGAGACCATGCATGCGATGAATTTGAGCAAGGACTCTAGAGCACAGAAAACTGGAGGCCGCACACGGGCATTTCAATAAGGACCCATGGCCATGTTGTCGCTGGGGTTCCTCCCTACATAAAATCCATATTTTTAAAATTAAAATTAAAATAAAAAGTTAGAGATGTAGTGATATTGATAATGCTGCTTGGGCTTTACTATTGTGCCATGTCAGGAGGCCGACGGTAGAAAACAGAGGGGAAGAAGAAAAAGAAGGAAAAAGAAAAAATAGCACTATTTTATTAGATAGTTAGATGATTGATCATATATCTATTATAATTAAATTTTAGTATATTATTCTCGATGTAGAAAGATACAAACTGAATGGTTTCCATCATTCAAAAATCTTTTTCATCGATTATTTTAAGCATCCCCATCTTCTATTTTTGTTTATTGTTGAAATCTATCTTATTAATGATAAATATTTTTATTATGGAAGCTAATATTAAATCTTGATGATATATTGTGCAGCTGCTAATTGATCTAGAGAAGATTTATTGTGATCCTATTATTCTAAATAGTAAAAGATCTTTTTGATTGAATTAGATTCCAAGGTTTTTATCTTTGTAAGGATTTTTGACGTTAAAAATTATGCTCTCTCTTATTTATGGGTCATTTGATTATTTTGTCTATTAATTGCTTACATAGATCATATATATTATTATTGTTTAGTAGATTATAGTTATATCTCAATTAATTATATAAAAAAGAAAAAAATTACAATATTATGTTTTTTGTGATTGTAATTTTTTCTAATAAAATGACATCTTTTTGCGCCAAATCACCCAGATCATATGAATGCAGGAATTAGCACTTTCTACTCAAAAAGGGGAAAAACGGGGGTGGTCCCTTGAGCTGCATCAACTAGGCCATATCAGTGCAGAAATTTTGGTAGGAAGCACCACTTGACCCATGAAAAGAAAAATGTATGGCAAACAGTTAATTTACGTCAAAGGAGATGTTGGTAGTTAAGATGTCATGAAAGAAAAGTGGTTATGTATTAATGAAAGGTAGCTAAGACTCTGTGGAGGGAAGGAGAAAAGCTAGAAGAACTGAACAAGGACACTGAAGTCTGGAGGTTCCTTCTTTTGTAGTTCTTTCCAGAAGCATTTTTTTCTGTTGTTTCTCTGTTAACCTCAATTATGAGAAGTAGAACAGTTTTGGCTGGCATGGTTGAGGATTTGTGGGGCATGTAGTTGGAATCAGGTGAATGTGAGGTGCCCATAAGATGATTTTGTTGGGTGGCCAAGCAGTGGCTTATCATACTGTTTTGACAGTGTTCGTAAATGGGCTTTATAGGCATGGATTTATGACATATTTGTGCAGCTGCTAATTGATCTAGAGAAGATTTATTGTGATCATATTATTCTAAATAATGAAAGATTTTTTGATTGAACTAGGTTGTGTGGTTATTCCCTTTGCAAGGATCTTCCATGTTAAAAATTATTATCTCTCTTGTTTGTGGATTGCTTGATTATTTTGTTTAGTAATTGCTTGCATAGATCATATATATTATTGTTGTTTAGTAAATTATAATGATATCTCAATTAATTATATAAAAAGAAAAAAAAAAGGAGTTTGTGATATTATTATTTTGTGGTTGTAATTTTTTCAATAAGGTGACATCCTTTCGAGCTGAATCACCTAGACGATATGAATGCAGGAATTAGCATGTAAGGTGGTCCTCTTTCTACTCAGAAGAAAAAAGAGAAAGGGTGGTCCTCTTGAGCTGCATCAACTAGGCCATATCAGTGCAGAAATTTTGGTAGGAAGCACCACTTGACCCATGCCAGGGTCAAGCATCGAGCAATCAGACACAATTTGGAGACTTTTTCGAGCCGATCACATAACTGGGCCACAGCAGTTGGAATGTGCGACTGAGTTGAACCCTGAGTGCCCACCATCATTGACTTGACTTGCAATAACCCAAACTGGGTTCCTTGACGAAAGCTAGAGCCTAGAACACGGCACCACGTCTGGAAGTTCTATGACCGACTGGAATGTGGGTCCAAATGTTTGCCGACCACTTGCAGTGATGGCTTGTTCATGGTCGTGGTATTGAAATCCTAGAGTCCGTAGGTATGTTGACAAGCATCTCCGAGTCGTGGAGCCTTGCCGAGGGAGTTTCTGGCCATTGACCAAATTTGAGGATGTTTGCATTCTTACAGGCCAAGTACATGCAGGTGGCAGTTGGTTGTGTTTGAACAAGGCTAACCTGAATTGTTTTTCAAGCCTGGATATAATTTTTTATGTTTTACTTTCGCTACAGCCAAAGTTTTCCTCCTTAGATAATCAAATGTAAGAGATCAACCCAACTAGGTCGACTCACAATTTGAATGGATAGTAATTATTACATCCGAATAAATTACATATGAACATTGATCATCACTTTAACAATTGCTGGCTAGCATATCAGTGTATTAAATCGATTCAAATATTCTTGCAATAACGATGGCTCCGCATTCTTATGAAGGTATAATGGTCTTTTTTTTTTTTTTGGTAAAAAGGGTATATACTGGTCTTTGAAAAAAACCATCCTTGCATGGTGCAGGATATCCCCTCGTACATGCTCCTCAATTTATCTTACAATCGTCTAGCAATGGCCTAAAGAAGAAAATATTAAATAGGACAGGCCCATCAAATACTAGATCAAGATCGGTCATCGGTATCATCTCTCTCTCGATGAACTCTTCGTCCGTAATATATACACACCCATCCTTCACTCACGTCACCATCTTTGAACACACGATGCGCGCAAAGTTCGTGCAATTAAATCTTGAAATTTAAAATCTGATTGAATCGTCTCCCTTGCATCTCAAATAATCTATTATCTATCTTTGTCTCAGCTCCAAGCTTTCGTACCAATTGTTACAATCCAAGGAGCATTTGAATAAAATAATAAAAAAATGATGTGTAAAACTAATTAACATGGCAAGCCAATATTTAATGTGGTTTATCGATTATGAAATCAGGCATGTGTTGATAAATAATAGCTGGAACATTTCTTGTTTGTCACACCCCAAACCTAATATCTGGATCAACCATATGATATGGCCATATGAACTCTAGAGTAATATCCTAAATATCATGCAAATCCTAAATAATAAAAAAGTCCACAAGAATACCAAAAGAATTATAAAAATTCAACCATTTTTATCAAACCAAACTAATCCATTTTTGTTGAATAAAGTCCATAAGATTGAAACATTTATTTGGTATTAAAAAATTAATTAACTAACTAACTAATGACTCCATCACTCCAAACTCCACATGCAACCTGATCGATGCTGCGCATCCTGCAACTCCAAAAGAAAAAGATGGTGTAAGCTTGTAGCCCAGTAAGCCAAACTTACATCATAATGAATATAAAACACTTTTATGATAATATTTAACTGATAGTAAAAATCATATATCCATAATTTGAATAATACTCAAAATAATAATATGTAAAAATCTTGGGTCCACCATTGAATGGATTGGGTCCTTACATTACTATCACCATGTATACAATTAAGCAAAAGTACGTGGCAGCAAAGTAGTGGACTTGCGCATATAAAGTTAAAATCTATGCATATATAAACCCATTTTTAGCACTAAATTACTTATAAAAGATCATTTTGAGTATAATTGAGAAAAACTTGAACATCTAAAGTCTCATAAAGGATGCTAGATTTTCTATCCTGCAAAAAATAGGAATCCTTATCATGCTTTATCAATCAAAACACCTCTCAGATGCTTAAGTCACAAGTTTTAAAGTCATCCGAATATCTTCAATAAAATTATTTACATCAAAGAAATCATTTAAAAGTAGTTTGTCATTAGAAGGGACATACTAGGGGAAAAAACTTTGCTAATGCGTGGAACGCTTCCTCTTAGTGTATATGGACCTCTCTAAGTAGGACAAAAGGAAGACATGCTTTTATATTCGAAGCTAAAAAGAAAAAAAGACAAAACAGGAAAAAAAACTTTAAGCATGGGATAACTTTCTTAAGAAAAAGATGTGGCACTGACAAGTGTCTCACTCGAAAAAGTCACAAATTAATCAATATGCATTGTCCCATTAATTTCGTGCATATCTTCCAACGTACTTACTAGTAAACAAAGCAACAGAAATGTCCATATCTATGAATGATTTTCCTTCCGGAAAAAGAAAAAAAAAATTATGAGGTTTACAAAGATAGAAAAAAATTATGATTTTTCTTTGATTTGATGGAAATATTTACCAAAGAGTATGGTTAAGAGCACAGAATGGGGTTTACAAGATAGAGCATCCAGGAGAGATACGAAGAGCCACTTGAGTGGAACATCCTGCATCCTTAAGTGTATTTCTACCATCCACATCCTTAGTTGTATATTAACGCAATTCTACTATCTTGAACCCCACTTGCACATCCTTAGTTGATATTATTTTTATCGCCACCTACAACTTGCGCCAAACCCCACTCCCCGTGCCCCTCGCCTCTTTCCAATTCCCTTGCATCTCACACGTTATCGGTTCCCAACATAGGAGATGGACATTAATGCAAGTTTCTTGATTCCCAGGTCGCCGGAAGCTGCTCATTTTCTTATTCTAATTCTTCTTCTTCTCGAGGGGAATTGGCTATTCTCCGAGCAATGCCCTACAGTCTAGCCCACCTTTGTAAAATGCAACCTCGATCCTCAAGAAATTATTTTCTACACTGCATGCATCATGTGACTGTATATGCAACCAATCACAATCATTCACTTCTATAAATTTTATTTATCAAGCACTCATCGCAATGCATCTCTATAGAAATGAGCAGCTATGCTTGGCTGCACATACAGTTATATGATGCGTGTAGTGTAGAATATAATTTCTCCTCCTCTTGATGATTGTTTGGCTTTTGTCATTCGGGAACAACTGAAAAAAAATATCAAATTAAATTATCTCGCCTCTCTGACCTCTTAGATGAAAGATTGAGGATTGGATTGTAGATGACATCAGTCTTTTATTATCTTCAATAAAAGATGGTAGTTTTACAACAAGGTTCAGTCCGCCTGGCAAAATAAGGTCAAGTTTAGATGTGGCAGGGGGGGTGGGAGAGGGGAAGCAAGAATGGAAATGGAGTTGCTTTAGCCTCCCTATTTTAAAAGTTTAATGATAGTGTATTGAAGATCCCAGAGCAAAAGTCCCTTATTTTATCAATTCTCCAGCACTCGGCTGGTCAAATCTCCCCGGATCTCAGCAATTGCACAGTATTCTCCAATAGAAGCAAAGCAGGTGAAACCAAGCATGATATTCCACCAATACAACAAAACAGACCATCACTAGCTGGCATTCTAAAATACCACTAGTAAAGCATTAGAAAAATAAATGATGAACTTTATATAAGGTCAAACAAGTCGGCATTTGCAGACTTCATAAAAGAATCAGAGGGGGACCATAAGCTCTCTTGCTGGTGTGTCTGATGTTCTACTACAACAGCAGTGGTCCAGCCGACAAACTCATCATACATGGAGAGGCATCATTAGCCATTCGCTTCGCATTACCGTCAAGTGGAATTTCCTTCGCTATCCTCTTTATTCTCTCCCCGCTCTCTCTTTGGAATTGCCAAGGTCCCAAGGTTCTGTAACCCGTTATATTTACTAATTTGCCTCTATTTTACATGATTTTTTTTTATCTTAGATGTTCTCTGATTTTAATTTTATCCATGGTCTTTAAAACGAGATCGAAAAGCATCCCAACCAAAAGAGGGGTTGTATATATATCTTATGCACAAAAGGATTCATCTTCCTTCTCATGAATCCACCATTGGATCGCACAATGGCCGCTTTGAAAGCTATGCAGGTGGATGAATAAAAGATTTGGCATGCTTTGAGAGCTGTGCAAAAGGTGATTGGATGGTTGATACTGAGAAAGAAAGATACAAACCGAGCTTATATTTATCCGGTCCTTGTAAGGAGGAATAGGAAAGAGAAAACCAATAGGTGTAGAATCAATAGTATTTTTTAAATGATTACTAGTCCAAAATACCTTTCAATACCAAAAATACTAATTACTTGAGGCCATCTTATAACAAACATTCTAAAAAAATTTAAAATGATATTTGTAAAATTATTTATAAATTTTCGTTTGAAATGCTATACTTTGTATTCCACACTACCCTTTAATTTTGTATTAAAAAACTCACATAGAATTAATATATATATATATATATATATATATATATATATATATATATATTTAATTTTAGATAGTAAAAGTATCCAAATACATGAATGACGTATTTTTGAAAAAAAAATTCACCCATGAAGAAGGTAATTAGTTATTTTCTTTTTAATAGAAAGAGATGATTATTAAAATTATTGAGCAAGAAACTTCTTTTGCATAGCATGATATAGTTTTAACAACTTAATAAAGTTGTAAAAACCCACCCGTTTTCTCTAAAACTAGCCGGCCCGATCCGGTTCTTACTGACTGACTGACCAATCTGGCACAGTTTTAGTAACTATAGTTTTATGTTTGGTGAATGATGCATTTATCCATTTAGGCTGGACAGTACTTCAATTTTGGCTGCCAAACTTCTTATTGTCTCGATTCCGAAGAAATCTATTAAGAAACAGCAGTACAACAGTGTTTTTGCAATTGAAAAATCTCACTCAACAAAATTACTTGGATAGTTTATAACGATGGCTTTGTTTTATTGCATGGCTCACTTCACAAAAAGCAATACCCATTACGGGTTTGTTTGGATGATTGGATCCAAAATTCTATAAAAATTATAGATTTGAATCTTTACAACTAGACTGAATTTATTTCTATTAAATATCAGGAGAACCATTATAATGGACCAGTCTGAATCCCATAGAGAGAAAAAAAGATCCACCATAATAGTTTTCTGGGTATGTATAAAGACAGACTGGGCTAAGCCTTATTTAAGTGGTTGTATTGGTCTAAACCCATTATTCCTATAAGACTTTGGGTCCTGTCATTCAAATAGATCTTAAGATTGCAACAAATCTACTAATAAAATGATTTTTTAAAATAGATGTCTTAGCTATTAAAGCATTTCGGGTCATCAAAATAGATCTAAAGATATCACCACCATTCCCGTGACTCCAAGATGTATTTAGCAGTGATGTACCTCAAGGGGATCGAGATCCTCTACAGTTTCCAATTCTAGGCCGTCCGTGGTTGAAAACGTCGCTATGGAATGGTGGCAACACTCCTCCGCGAACCCCATATTCTTACCTCCCCCCCCCCCCCCCCTTCCTCCTCGAATCCGCATGACTGCTTTTTTTTGGGCAAACGTTCGTTCGACAGTGGATTTCTTTTGGATGCAATTATTATAACTTAGTTGGGGGAAATCGTCATTTTCTTTATTTTATATGATGGATTATCTGAAGCTTCTACACCTTTATTGAAATCAAGGGAAGTCCTGACATGGCATTACGTTTGTCATAGGGAGAACATTGCACAAGGTGTATAGGATAATTAATACAAAGAGCCATGCAGGTTCCTGTTTAATCCCATATAGGATATGCATATGGGAAATCTTTGTAAGACCAAGAACTCAGGTCGATATCCCATATAGGATATGCATATATGAGTTGATCTAGCTTAGAATCTGCATAGCTCCTAAAAGGTACTTGTGCAAATACCTATATGGATGCATGTTTAGTTCTACATTAGTTGTTTATTAGATGTAATATTTTAATCTCTTGAATGCTGAAAAATCTTCATTCTAATCTTATATATGCCTTTGAATTTTCTTTCAAAATTAAGCATAATATATTACAACGTGCAAATATATATGCATATAGATTTCATTCTCAACTACAATATTTTCTTCATTTTTTTTTTGATAAGACAACAAAAATATGGGAAATGATATCAAGACATTTTCAGCAATTCATACAAATTATACTTGATCTTCCAAGGGAGTGTAAGAGATCCTGACATGTCGGTCTTCCAAGGGAGTGTTTGGTGGAGATTTCTTTCTTAAGTGATGCATTGTTCATGGAAAACTTATGCCTAATTCAATAAGGAAGAATAAATTAATGTTACTGAGCTATGTAGCTCATATCTCTTTATTTTTTTTGCTCTTCAAATGAATAATGTTAGGAGTGAAGGATGACCCGGACTTGGAGCTTATATTAGCAAGTTGGAGATTTAGTAGAAAAAATTTTAGTTCTTAAATTGATTATGAATTTGTAATTAGTGACTCTATAAATTCGAGGTTACAAATTTTGATATTTAAATTTGGATTTAATTGCTCTAAAGTGACATTTGTTTGATTATTTAATCGATGATGGATTTTGGATCTTTTATTTTTATTTGAGATTATGATTGTTAGCTTCATATTATAATAGCTTGTATCTCTCAGTAGCATGACTGTATTATATCCCGAATTTGAGGCATCATAATACTTATGGTTTAATCAATCTTCTGATATTTCATGTCTTTCACTTTATAAAAAGTTAAAACTTAGGTGATAATTACTGTGATCTGAGCAAACAAGAAGCAAGAAAAGTGGGGAAAATGAGGATGGTTTATGCATTGTGAGGGTTGAGGAAGTCTGGTTTTGACTATTTTAATCTTTTCCCTCTTTCACTAAATAGAGATGATACTCCTTAGAACCAACCATAGCCGACATGGCAAATTTGACCAACCAAAACTTGCCATAAAGCCTTTACTCTAGCCAACCAGCTCTTGTCATATAGCCAATCCAGAGGCATGCGGAGATGCCCAAATCTCCTCCATCTAGCTACAACTAGCCTATGATGGCAAATTGTTTCCATAATCATGAGATACATGGAAATTGGCGCATGGGAGAATCACGATATCTTTTGGATATGCAAATGGTCATCTAAAATGGCCGATCAACATGTCCCACGATTCCATAATGACAAACTGGCACTGGCTTATATAAACTACTCTAAGGAGACTCCCTAGTTAAGCTCTAAGTTGAAACTTCCAAGTTTCAAGTAGAGATCCCTAAGTGTTCTTGAGTTTCCATCACTTTGCTACTCTTATAGTATCTCTAACCTTTCCCTAAGAACTATTTAACTTAGACATCGAAGAGTTCCTCACTAGACACTCTCTAGCAAGAAGGCTTCCCTGATTGTGGTATTTTAAGATCAGGCCTGATGTTGAAGCGAAGGTTCAAGCATGATCTCCTTTCCTCAGGCACTAATCGGACAAGATCGACCTAGTGGTGATCATATCAGAGTCCCGACGATCATCATCCACCGGCTAGGGAGGCACACCAAGATCTCCAATTAGCTCTCTCGATTTATGCAGCACCTCATTGAGCTTTCCAGCATGCCAGCCAGCTCAGCAACCTAGTCAAATCGGCTTTGCAACAAAATCATAGTATCTCATCCAAAAGTTTCCTATGGTCGTTCAAATCCTTATCATCACCTATTCTATGAATTCTAAGTTTAATAAACAAAAGGTAGAATGTTCGACTTAGACTAGGGCCATATTTGTTTTATTTGATGAATATGGTTACATATATGGATACTAGATGGATGCAAAAATTTATATCTGTATTTATTTTAAACAGATACAAGTTGGATACTAGAAGTATGGATATAAATACGAATATAAGACAAATAACTAAATTTTGTGACTATAAAATCAGAGATATTACTAGGTGAATCATAAATCAAATTAATAGCATATCAATGTTGTTGTATATTTTCTTAGAAGTTCATGAGTGCCATATAAAATTAAATAAAATTATAAATAGAATTAAAATTAAATAATATTACACATAGAATTAGATATTCAGACATGGATCGGATAGTTGTCTATTCATATCCATATCCATTTTTCTTTGAAGGATATATATAGGGATACGGATATCAGTCGGATGTTTAAATTTTTATCTATACCCAGATAGATTTGGATGTGAAAATGGATTCAACCAGATATTATTGGATCCACTTTCACCCGTTCTTTGGGCTCTATGTGATAACAATATCTAAATATTTCTGTCTTGAGTTCTTGACACCATCAGCTTCATATCACAACTAACCCCTCACTCCCCCATCCCCTCACCTTTTTAAATTCTGATGTCGTTCATGCATTATCGATTCTTAGAGTACCTAATGCATCAATCAGGCAAGACAGTTGAACCACCCAAACTCCTGGGCTATTTTCTTGTGTAACAAGCAAAACTTTGCATGGGCCTTAGAAGAACTTTGTTAATAGTAAAATAATTAAGATAGATGATAACTCACTTGGAATCTTTGAGCAACATGTTGGTTCAAAATGGGTAAGGATATGTATCTGGTGTAATTTGCAAGATGGATATGCTACTGTCAACTATGGGCAAACATGGCTAGCAATAGGGACCGCAATTTAGAATATGAGCTAGACTCAAAATTTTCAACTAAGTTAGTAGGCTTGATGCTTATGTTAGAAGCAATAGGTTATTTATGGTTTATTCAAGCTTCTAGGTTTACTTCTTTCACTTTATAAGAAGTTAAAACTTGGTGATAATTTGACTGAACTCATAGCAAGAAGAGTATAAAAGATGAGGATGGTTTATGTAATATGGGAGCTAAGGAGATTAGCTTTAACTATTTTGACTTTTTTTTTTCACTTTTAGATGTTACTTAGGTAAGCAATGATAATAAAAAATTGTTAGGATGGATCATAGAAGAAAAACTTGTGTTGAGAAGATATACATGAGAATATTGTTGAATATCTAAACTTAATTTCATAGGCTACATTTTGGTGTAGTGGGTGAATTATGTCATAATAAATGAAATAAGTATATATGAAAATTTTTTGTGGAGTAATATGAAAAAAGAAGTTGCACAATTTATTTTTCAATGTCTAACATGTCATTTGGTGAAAGCTAAGCATCAGAGACCAGAAGAATTACTGTAGTCATTATCGATTTCTGAGTGAAAATGGGAGCATATTATTATGGATTTTGTGACTGATTTACCAAGAACTCCTAATAGTAATAATGCAATATGGATAATTATGGATAGATTAACTAAATTATCTCATTTCTTAGCATACAGAGTTGGTCATACTCTTAAAAGACTAGCTAAGCTCTATATTAAGGAAATTCTAAGGCTACATGATATTCCTATGACTATTATATTAGATAGAGACACTAGATTTATATCTCAATTTTGAAAAAATTTGCATAAAGTTCTGAAAACTAAATTAAATTTTAGTACTGCTTTCTACCCCCAGACAAATAGGTAGTCAGAAAGAATTATCCAGATATTGGAGGACATGTTAAGAGCTTGTGTTATTGATCTTAAAGGCTCTTGGGAAGAACATCTACCTTTTGTAGAATTTGCCTATAATAACTGTTATTAGTCTAGTATACAAATGGCACCTTATGAAGCATTGTATGAAAGAAAATGTAGATCTCTGATATGTTGGGATGATGTGGGCGAGAAAAAATTATTAGAATCTGAATTGGTACAATAAATAGTAGAAAAGATTTATTTAATCAGAGAGCATCTCTATATAGCTCAGAGTAGAAAGAAGAGTTATGTAGATATCAGGAGGCGAGAATTAGATTTTCAGATTGGTAATCATGTATTTTTGAAGGTATCACCTACCAAAGAAATTGTAAAATTTAGAATTCAAGATAAGTTGAGCCCTAGATATGTTGGTCCATTTGAAGTGTTGGAGAAAGTTGGTGCAGTTGCTTACAGACTTGCCTTGCCCCCTATACTGGCTGGAGTATATAATATCTTCTATATTTCTATGTTAAAAAAATACATATCAAATCTCAGTCATATTATAGAATATGAACTCTTACCGCTCATAGAAGATTTAAGCTATAAAAAGTATCCTATGCAAATAGTAGATCAAAAGGATCAAGTATTGCGAAGACGTGTTATTCCATATGTTAAAATGCAATGGAACAATCATTTAGTGTGAGAGGCCACTTGAAAATTAGAGAAAGAAGTAAAGCAAAAGTATCCATATTTATTCGAGAACTCAGGTATTTTAATTTCAAGAATGAAATTTAATTAAGGTCGGGGGAGAATGTGATAACCCTCCATGGATCCCGCCTAAGAGGCGATGCCCTATGGCTTCCCCAAAATGAGAACAGGGAATTTTTTTTCCTATTCTCCCGATGGTTCTCGAAGCCCCCACTGCCCTCTCTCTCTCTCTCCCACTCTATCTCCCACTCTCTCCCACCATCTCTCTCTCTCCTATTCTCTCCTGCATTCTGTCTCTCCTGCTTCCTCTCTTTCTCTCTCTTCTCTCCCTCTCCTGTGCCCTCTCTCGCTCTCCGTGCTCTCTCTCTCTCCGTCTCTTTCCCCCTCATTCTGCATGCATGTGTGTGTGTGTTGTGTGTGTGCTGTGAGTGGGGATAGAGAAGGAAAAACAGAGGAAGAGAAAAAGAAGAAGAAGAAAGAAAGAAAAAAGAAAAAGAGAGGAAAAAAAAGAGAGAAAAAAAAAGAAGGAAAGAAAAGGGGGGATTTCTCTCTCTCTCTCTCTCTCTCTCTCGATACCCTTACCATTTTTTTAAAATTTCTTAAGCTGTGCCCTCATCCGTGGGTATTAGAGAATCGGACAAGATTAGTAGCTTTCCTATTATACTAATAGCTAGCATATAAAATAGAGTTTAGAATTTTAAAAATTTGAGAAAGAATGTTAAGACTCTTAAGAATTTTAGAAATTAAATTTAAGAATATTGTTGCACCATTAATTTGATACATATATGTGATGTTAAATTTTAGATCCTAAGGAACCCCAAGGATGCATCTAGATTGTCGGTTGTTGGAACCTGCAAGGTAAGTAACATTTACATTTATCATATTTAATCAAAGTTAAATGTGAATATATCATATCCCTTTAAAATGATACAAAAACCTACAATTGCATTCGATTTTATCATGTATAGCATGTTGCATAGAATCTCTGTAATTATAAATGAATGATTTGTGGTTTAAATATTATAAGTAGAAATAAATGAAGTTACATGCTATGATCAGATCAGGCTCTATGAATTATGATTATAGCCTATTGGAGTACATGGATCATAGCGGTATCAAGATGTATCAAGTTATATTGAAGCCATATAAAAGACATATGGAAAAGAGAAAAATTCTTTGACTTATATATAGTTATTGATATATGTATCATCTGACTCTTAGCCTACTGTGTATGATGTTCGAACTTGAGATATTCACCATGGAGCGTAAACGTGGACTTGAGATACCCACCATGGGGTGTAAGCATAGATTTGAGATCCCCACCATGGGGGCAATCATGGCACCACAATAAGAGCTGAGAGCAAAAAGAAGTGGGTACCCATGCTTAAGTGTAGTATTATGAAAACTAATATATATATATATGATGGACTTTTATACTACTTACTAATTTTCATATTCTAGATAAGTAGGTATAAAGTATATTTTTAATATCATTAATTGTATAAATTTGATACATGATAAGATTGAGATCATATATTGTATGATGCATTTACGTTGCATGTTAACATAAGTTAAATAAGTTGGATATATGTATTTGTTACTTATTGAGCTAGGAAGCTCATAATCTTCCTTTGTTGTTTTCAGATCCAGGGTTCAAAGGTTAGTTCGATCGGTGTTTTAGATTAGTAAGATGCGAGGCCGACTTGTGTAGTTAGTAAAATTGATTTATTTAACTATATGCATATTATGGTGATTTTCTGAGCTGTGTAACTAATCCATCCACTATAAACTGTGAATTATAGAAGTTCAAAAGAAGAATTTTAGGTTAGTATGTTCGGTGGTGTAGTTAATCTTTGAGTACTCTAATATTTACTATCTCCTGCACGTGAATATTATAAACTGCAGGTTATATTGATTCATTGACAGATGGATGTCTTGCATGCCTATAGGAACGGTTCCTTGTAAGTATGCGGTGACTACTCATGCTCTCGATATTTAAATCCAAGGTCGGGTGTGTGACATTTAGTTTGCTTGTGAATCTTATCATGTCAGTAAACGGATCCCTTGCTAAGCGGACTCATGTGAGGTGAACGCTCGACCAAGCACTTATGCCAGTGATGGAACTCCGAGTCTAAAAATTTCAAAGCTGATCGATCACGTCAACCTCTTTTGGATGATATAGAAGTCTGACGAGAGTCACACCCAACGTCAAGATAAAGCATCGGGCACTAAGACACATTTTGAAAGCTTTTTCCAGCAACAGTAGTGGGAATGTGTGACTGAGTTGAATATCGGGTCCACCATTTTTGACTTGCAGTAACCAACATCATCAAAATAAATAAATAAATAAATAAAAAGAAAAAAGAAAAAAAAAGGAAAAAGAAAGAAAGACTTGCAATAGCCAACACCGCGTTCCTTCACGGAAGCCAGAGCCTACAATACGGTGCCGTATCAGGAAGTTTTATGACCAAGTTCGAGTTTGGAAGCCAGTTCATGGTAATGATATATATGAAATTAAATCCTAGAGTTCTTAGGTATGTTGAAAAGTATCTCCGAGTCTTAGAGCCTGTAGAGACTTGGTGGTTTCTTGCCACGGATAAAATAATATTTTCTGACTAATTTTTTTACATACGGTCACGAGTCGTTGGACCCTCTTACAACCTTTATTATCCTTCAGAGAAATTGCTTGGTGCCTGTGGCACATGCCCAGCGGTCCAGTCGCATAGAAGGAAATGGGTGATTGCGAAGTCTGACTCTTGAAAACATCCTGGTCCTGAATTAGATTGGAGAGGACCTATCTTTGAATCATAACTGTTGTGGGCAGGCTGCGGGGGGGCCTCCTTAATAGTCCCACATCGGGCAACTCTGGTGTGTGCATGTGCTTAAGTAGTGCGGGCTCCCTCTTACCCCGTGAGGCGCCTTTTGCCCAGAGGGGTAGAGAGGACAAAACCGTGATCTGTCGATCGCGTGCGGCCCGTAGGGCGGCGCCGTCGGAGAAAGCGGACAATACCTTGCGTGCGGTGGAGAGGGGAAGGTTCCGTAACCTTAACACGTGTACACAACAGTGGCGCGCCAGGTAGGGGCACCCGCCCCCTGTCGCTCAACACCTGCACCCTCCAGAGTGGGGGGCATCTGTTGTGGGCAGGCTGCGGGGGGGCCTCCTTAATAGTCCCACATCGGGCAACTCTGGTGTGTGCATGTGCTTAAGTAGTGCGGGCTCCCTCTTACCCCGTGAGGCGCCTTTTGCCCAGAGGGGTAGAGAGGACAAAACCGTGACCTGTCGATCGCGTGCGGCCCGTAGGGCGGCGCCGTCGGGGAAAGCGGACAATACCTTGCGTGCGGTGGAGAGGGGAAGGTTCCGTAACCTTAACACGTGTACACAACAATAACTATTCGTAATTGGCATGATGGCTGGGGTTCGATAAGGCTCACCATGGCACATGGGCCCGCACGCCTTAATATTGTCCCAAGAAAGAAAAAAAAATAAAGAAAGAGGAAACTAATTCTTTTATCATTATTAGAAGAATTAGATTTAGCACCGTTGTTTAATTGGCATCCTTTATACATGGCAAAGATTCTAAGCAAGCACCTGGATGGTGGAAGCCCGACTTTATTTCCTAAAAACAAATAAGAAAAAAAAAATCTAACATGCTCATATTCCAAGTGTTAGTAGTATAACCAATAATATGAACATTTACTATTTCATTTTATTATTAGATTTTGGGAGGATGAATGGAATGGTGCTATACCTTTGGCTTCCTTGTTTGAAGATCTATATCTCAGAGCATTGAAAAGTAATGTATCGGTGGCTTCTCATTGGAATTGGAAAAAATTGGTATCGAATATTAAGTCACAATGCCAACTCACCCAACTTGACTTGGAGCAATTGAGGGGTCATTCTTTTATGGGTAAATATCATGGAAAAATTAATTAATTTTTTCATTGACTAACTTACCCATGTTCTCACACTTTTTAAGATGGATAAGTTACTTTACCATAAGCAACATTTATCTATAAAATAGAAGAAAGTTTTATCCATTCAAGGGGTGGCTAAATCATTTTTTCATTAGCCAGTAGAGTAGACATTTAATGCTGTATCTAAAATACTCATCCTCATTTCCAATGTCTTCATCATTCAATGCTTAATAACTTAGTCAAATCTAAAAAGTATAAGGGATATTATGGAAAATATGAATAAATTTTACTAACTTATCTAAAAAAGTAGTAATGTAAAAGATCGTAGATAACAAATTCTGAAGCCACTTTTCTATGTGTAAAGGAACATAGGTAAATTATTTTTTTATCTAAATATTGTTTGAAAAATATTTACTCAAAAAAGTATAGATTCTTAGGCAAATTTTTTACCTGCGAAAGAACGGGCTGTGAAGTTTTTGACCGTGTTGTTGGAAAGAAATCGACTATCAATGCAATCCTCCACAAGACTAAATAAATACCTTCCGATTGTGGGGAAACCTAGGTTGTTGGGAAAGCAAAGCAGAGCCGTCAAGCACATCTTAGCATCGCCTCTCTGTTGTCACAAAAAAGTGTAACTAATTTCTCTTCTATCTTACTTATCTCATTCTTGTAGATATCAAATCCAATTAATAACAAAAGCCGGGGGAACCAGCTCACTTTCTCCTTTTTCCCGTTCAACAAAAAACGAAAAAAATGAAGAAGAAGAACAAGAAGACTGTTTCGTTTTATTGCACCATCTCTCCATGAGTCTACACAGATAATCGAAACTATGGACGATAAGGCATACCCAAAGAAAACACATTGGTTCTTTATCGTCACACCCACTCGTTGTCATCAACGGCTGATGGACCTTCTCCTCTAGAACTGTTTCTTTTCTCCTTTCCCCATGAATTCCAGCTCCTGTAAATGCATCCCTAGCCTTCAGCAATTCCTTGATCACGTCTTCCATCTGCATTCGCTCCTTTGGTGATTCCTTCGAGCATAAGAGGCCAACCCGAAGCATGGAAACCAAGAACTCGTGTTCCTCGTCTTGCTTCAACTGTATTTTGAATTTTATCATCGACTCCTCCATCTTTCTCTTCTAGGAGTAGACATGGATCTATAATATCAATGACTCTTTCAGGAAAGGCCATCTCATCAAACTCACAAAGGCTTGTGCCTTCATTCAACGTCTCATCGGTCGGTCTCTTCCCTGTAAACATCTCTAACAGAAGTATCCCAAAGCTGTACACATGTCCTTCGGTAGATACATGGTTGGCCACCCCATATTCTGCCACAGAATGCATTAGTTATTTTAATACAAATCAAGTCAGTGAGCATGCACTTGCCCTTCAGAATCACAATAGAAGAATCACGCAGAAAGAAATTAACTACATTCTGATTTATGGAAAATCATGTATGAAAGAAATATTTAGATATGCAAACTTTTTAATATTGAATTATTACGACTTAGGATATTGCCTATAATTAAATAAAAAAAAAAACCAAATTTTGGAAAATAAACATGCAGAAGTTGAAACGAGTCATGCATAGGAGATCCTTTCCGGGAGCAACATACCTGTGAGTCTGGCCCGTCCGGCCTGGCCCAAGGTCAGTGCCATGCAGGGGTCCGCATGTCGCGGATAGGGTTGTTCATAATTTAGTTTCAGACTGAAAACCGACTCGAACCGAATCGAAAAATCGAACCGAACCGAGTATAGTTCGGTTCGGTTTTTGATTTTCATTTTCAAGAATTTTGGTTTCCGGTTTGGATCTGTTGGGTATAAAATACCCACGGCCGAAGTTCTCAGCGGGATTAACCCTTGCGGGCTCCGCCCACGACTTTAACCGCAAGGAAGACTCCGCCCGGACTCCCACGGGAGCCGGGCTCTGCCCACGACTTTAATTGCAGGAAGACTCCGCCCGGACTCCTACGGGAGCCGGGCTCCGCCCACGACTTCAACCGCAAAGGGGACTCCACCTGGATTTCTATGGGAGCCGGCCTCCGCCCATGACTTCAACCGCAAGGGGGACTCCGCCCGGACTCCTACGGGAGCCGGGCTCCGCCCACGACTTTAATTGCAGGAGGACTCCACCCGGACTCCTACGGGAGCCGGGCTCCGCCCACGACTTCAATTGCCGGTAAGCTCCGCCCGGACTCCTACGGGAGCCGGACTTCGCACCTGACTTTAATTGCAGGAGGACTCCGCCCGGACTCCTACGGGAGCCGGGCTCTGCCCACGACTTCAACCGCAAGGGGGACTCCTCCCGGACTCCTACGGGAGCCGGGCTCCGTTCATGACTTCTACAGCAAGGAAGACTCCGCCCGGACTCCTACGGGAGCCGGGCTCCGTTCACAATTTCTACAGCAAGGAAGACTCCGCCCGGACTCCTACGGGAGCCGAACTCCACCTACGACCCACAACTGCAAGAAGACTGCGCCCGGACTTTTACGAGAGTCAGAATCCGTCTTCTATTCCGGCTGCGGGAAGACCTCGTCCAAACTCCTACGGGTGCCGGACCTCGCTACCGACTCTGACCGAACTTCGGCCAACAAGTCTGGATGCCCTGACAAGCCACAGTAACGGACACCACTGCTCCACTCCTTGCGGCGGACCCCGCGCAGCTCCATCATTCCCTGACAGACCGCTATGACGGCCACGACTCTACTCCACCTCCTGCGACGGATCCCGCGCGGCTTCACTATTCCCTGGCAGACCGCTATGATGCCCACGATCCTGCTCCACCTTCTGTAACGGATACTGCACGATTCTTCCATCCTCTGGCAAGTCGCGACAACGAACGCCGCTCTGCTCCCTGCGGCAGACTCCATGTGGCGCGCTACAGTGAGAGCCACGGGTCCACTCCCCTACTCCTCGCAATAAATTCCTCCTGACTGTGGGCGGCCCACTACCAGACGGTTATGAACGTCGCTATCAGTCTGTTGAGCCCTCCGCCTATAAAAAGGGGGGACCCCAGATACGTTATTCTATAAGCTCTCATTTTTTACCTAAAAACTCTGCTAAAATTTTCGTTCGAGCACTCCATTCTTGTTGAGGCAGAAAAGTGACTTGAGCGTCGGAGGGTCTTTGTCGGAGCAACCACACCTCCGGTTTAGACTTCTTTTGCAGGTTCCGGCGGCGACCGCGACACCCTCGACTCCAGCTTCTCCGGCGCAAGCGAATTTTTGCACCAATAGGATCAGTTAAAAACTGAAAAATCCGAAAATCGAACCGAAAACTAAAATCAACCTTGGTCAATTTTATATCTATAAAGTATGCACATGGTTGGACATGTATGGATCTTTACATATTTGCAACTGCATTCCAAGTTACTTGGGATGTCTACATTTTGTCTCAAGAGCATACTCGGGATTTTGATGAGTGGTAGGGAAAAGCTGAGTGTGTAAGTTCACACTATAAATAATTGAAATCTAGGTATAAAAAAGAAAGTATTATCTTTTGATTTTTGTTGGCAGAGAAGTTTATAAAACTTTTAATGATATCCGGTGAAAGAAAATAGAGTATCAATCTTATGTAATCAAGGATGATTAAAACCTTTCAAGCTCTATGGGATGTTTTTCTTTTGTTTACAAATATTGGATGGGGTGAAAACTCGAATCTTGCTTTTCTAAAGAAGCATATGGGGGCAACATTTCAGGAGCGTCCAGGACCATGGGTTTCAACTATTAACCCTGATGATATTCACTTTGGAGATCCTTTAGTTATTTCAAAAATTCGAAGATGCTAGGGTGGTTTTGAGACTTTAGAGAAGTGAGTGGTTGGAGCACATGCAAGTCATAGTGCAATTTTTTTAAAAGATTTCGAATGAAAACTTTGTGTTGGAGATTTTGGCCATGAAAATGAGAAAGTTAGGCTTGATCAGCTTCTGCTAACTGATAACTCCATTTATACCTTGTTTTATCTACATGGAATTTGGCTTTATATATTTCATGCTAGTTATCTTTCATGCTGTTTCTAATCCTTGCTATATCCTATAAATGAACAGGAACCGATCCTCTGCAGTACTTAAAAAGTATCGCAGGGTGCTGTACATACTTCGAAAACGTCCATCAAAAGATGAGTGGCCGTGCATGCTTACACGCGTGCATTAAAACACTAAGAAAAAAAAAAGATAAATCCTAAGGATATTTGAATAGTTTAGATAAACATCACATAACCATCCATCTTTTGATAGACATTTCTGAAGCATGCACAGCACCCTACGATACTTTTTGAGTACCGTCACTATAACAAAACAAGATATTAGCAACAAAAAATTTTCGTCGCTAATAATCTATTTTCATCGTTAATAATTATTAGTGACGAACTATTCGACGCTAATTATTTATCACAAATAATCATGTCATTGATAATATTTTACAATGAAAAAAATATTTCATCACTAATAAACGGTATTTACGATGAATAATTTTCATCATTAAAATATTTTCATCAAAAAATTTTAATCATAAAAAAAAATTATGATGAATTATAACGTCGCTAAAAAATAAAATATTAATAGCGATGAAAAATTTTTCATTGCTATTAATTTAATTAAAATATTTTTTGAAATAAAATTTTTAAAAAACTTTTAGCGATAAAAAATTTCCATCGCAAAAAATATTTTTTGCAATGAAAATTTTTCATTGCTATTAATTTAATAAAAAAATTTTAGAAAATAAAATTAAATAATATTAGTGATGAAAATCTTATGTCATAAATAAGGTAATTAGCGATGAAAATTTTCATCGCTAATAATTATTTATGATGAATAATTTTTTGTTGCTATTAATTATATGTAAAATTTTAATAATTTTATATTTATTAAAAAATTAAATTATCATACTAAAATATTTTTGATGATCAATATTTCATCAAAAATAATTTTATCGTTAATAATTTAATCATATTTTTTTTAAAAATAATTTATGAATATATTTTTTAATTTATATCTATAATATTTTTTATAAATTAAAAAAATAAAAATAAAAAATTAACATAATAAATAGATAAATAAATTTTATTATTTTATTATATTAAATTAAAATTATAAGTGATTATAAATAAAAATAAAAAAATGCATAAAGAAGCCGTCAAGTGTCGGCATCTAGAGAATGAGTTGGGGAAGGAGAGCATTCGAAAGAGCTCAGACCGACCTGCTGCTGTCTCATCAGCTGTATCGTTTGCTCCATCTATATGATCCGCTCCATCATTTGGATCTGGAGCTGCTGATACTCATCGATGCGTGTAGCCAACTCCTGAACTCACTGTTCAGCCTACGTCGATCCACGGCAGCCTGCCTCTGTACCTCAATCAATCGAGCCTCGCACGTAGAATGGATGTCAGTCCTAGATGAGCGTGATGATGAGAAAGCAGTGATCCCATACCCTAGACCTCTAACATAACAGTGCGTTATCCCACTAGGGGTAACACAGTTGGTCATAAGGCTAACCTTTAAATAGGCTTCGAAACCTTAAGAAAATTTGGCCCAAACCATGTCACGACACTGAGTTGACCCAGTCTCAGACTGAGTCGGCTCATCTGGGACTGAGTCGACTCACAGAAATACTGAGTCGACTCAAAAGCATACCATGCTAGAAGTCTCGAAAGCTGCTATTTATCTGGCTTCTTCTCTGAGACATAATCGACCCACTTTGAGACTACGTTGACTCATCTTGAACTTAATCGACCCAATAACAGTGTAAGTCGACTAAGATGCAGAACTTGCTGTCCTAAAATACTTTTGCAGATCTCTTTCTTTCTTGAGTTTTTCCACATAGACTTGGCTTCAAATTTATCATCCATGTGTGTCATCTGTTGGGTCATCTTCATTAAGGAGGGACAAAACCCAACAAACTCTCCCTCCTGACTTATGAGGAGGAACCCACCAATATCAATCCAGTAACCTCTCTGCACACCTCCAACTTCTTCCTTGGAAATGCCTTTGTCATCGTATCAGCTCCATTTATGTCGGTATGAATCTTTTCTAGATACAACTCTTTTTGCTCCAGCACATCTCGAATCCAATGCATGTACATATCAATATGCTTTGACTTGGAATGAAAAGTAGAGTTCTTACTCAAGTAAATTGCGCTCTGACTATCACAATGAACAACATACTTATTCTACTTCATCCCGACCTTGATGCAGAAATCTCTTCATCCAAAGTATTTTCTTGTATGCCTCCATCACTGCAATATATTCAACTTTTATGGTGGATAAGACAACACACTTCTGGAGCTTAAATTGCCATAACGTAGCTCCCCCCACAAATGTGACTAAATAATCCGAGGTCGACTTTCTCTAATCAACATCATCCGTCATATCGACATTAGTATATCCTTCAAACAATGGCCTCTCACATCCTAAACACAAACAAAATTTGAAAATACCATGTACATACCTTAAGATCCACTTTACTATCATCCAATGTTGCTTGTCCAGATTTGAAAGAAATCTGCTCACAATGCCCATTGAATAACCAATATTGGATCTTATACATACCATTGCATACATTAAACTACCAACTGCCGAAGCATATGATGTATGTCTTATCTCCTCCTTCTCCACATCAGTAGAAGGACATTGTTGAGAACTCATCATGAAGTGATTAGCCAATAGAGAACTCACAGGCTTGACTTTGTCCATACTAAATCTCTGAAGCACCTTCTCAATATAACCTTCTTGTGACGGCCACAACTTTTTGATCTCTCTGTCATGAAAAATATGCATGCCAAGTACTTGCTTTGCTGCACCCAAATAAACTATATAATGTATACTGATAGATATTAAGTTTGATAAACTATGTATCAATTTATCTATAGGTATATATTGGATCGTTAGTAGGTGTGTATCAAAAAAGCTTATCATATGTATCAGCAAACAGTCTAGTATATATTATTTGTTCATGTACTGTATACTGATGAATACTATGTTCTAAAAACTATACATCGCTTTACCTAGTGATATGTATTAGGACATAGATAAATATTTTGATAGGTGTATATCAATTAATCGTATACTGTATACTAATGAATACTAAGTTCAGTAAACAATATATCAAATTAGTTGTAGATGTGTATTGGATCGTTGTAAGATATATATCAAAAAAGCTTATAGTTTGTATCACCTGGCTATATATTTAGTATGTATCATATGATCATATAATATGTATTGCTAAAAAATATATATGTATTGAAAATGAAGAAGAAAGAGAATATCTTAATCATGGGGTTAATAACTCTGTTAGTAGAAAATATTTTTGACTTTTGGACTAATTCTTTAACATTGGTATTAAAAGAAATGTGGCAAACTTTGAAGCCCACCCCATATGATATTTTATAGTGACCGCCCCATATGATTTTTGACTCCAAAAATTAAATAGATGCTTATCCTTGGTTTGGTTTCTTGAAATCACCTATAGTTTAGGTGTGAATCTTATGGTGTCAGCCTAAAAATTTCAAAGGTGATCGGTCACGTCAACCTCTTTTTGGATGATATAGATGCCAGATGCGAGCCATAACCAATGCCAGGCCTAGCTTGGACAAATTTTGGAAGCTTTTTCCAGCCACAGTAGGGGGAATGTGTAACTTATTGGTGGATCATTGAGTCCACCATTTTTTGACTCGCAGTAGGCAACGCCGGCTTCTTTGACGGAAGCGAGAGGGGCACCGCGAATCAAGTTTATTGACCAATTGGAATGTGGATCCAAATGTTTGCCCACCACTTGCAGTAACGTGCCACCCAACTTTACCAAATTGCGCCACCCAAATGCTAGTTCAGTAGTTCATGGTATGAAATTAAAGATGTCTCCGAGTCAGGCACACCTTTTTTTTTTTTATTGAAAGGGAGGGGGACCCACCCTAAATTTATTTCAAAGGAGGGGTTTTATGTACAGCCATCCCACCGGAGGCCATAATTAGATGTGGGCTAGGATACGTCGAACTAAGTAGCGCCCCAACTAAAGCTGTGGGCCAGCTTTATTTAATTCATCAGTACTAAAGACCTTGTTTGGTTCACACAAATTTTTTTTTTAAAAAAAATATTTTTTAATAATAAAATTTTAATATATTTAATTAACCATAAAAAACATAATTTATATTTGATTGAACATTTATTTTCACAAAAATATTGCATAAAATACCTATTATATCCTTAATAAATATAAGACCATACATTTTACCCCTACACTTTGTATAATAATAATATTATATTTATATTAATATAAAAATAAAATTAATATATTATAATATAATATTAGATCATAATAATTTATTATATTAATATAATATTAATATATATTATATTATGTTAATATAATATTAATATTTTAATATAATAAATTTATTAATATATTAATAAATATAATATTTTATTAATATAAATATTTATATATTAATATAAATATTTTATTAATATTAATATCAATATTATATTATATTATCACTATTCAGTATTTCATTCTGATCATGTATGATATGTTGTAAAATTTTAGCCATAGATCTTAAAAAATATTTTAGGTAAGAAAAAAGTACCATCACTTTTTATCCCATGAAAATGCTAAAACCCACCTCCTGATCCTCCTCCATAGATTTTCACTTTTATGAAGTGTGAGAAGTGATTTTACATGAGAAAAATTTTTTTATTATCTTTTTTTTCTAATTCTAATCAAATAAGAGGTCCCTCTCGCTTTTCAAAAATCTCTCTTTCCATCTTCACTTGCCGTGAACCAAACGAATCCTAAGGCGATATTTACAAAAAGAGCCAGTAATGCCTGTGATTGGCAAACCACGTGGTCTTTTTTCCTTCACTTGCCAAAAGAATACCTTTCTCCATTCGCCATGAGTGAATGGAAAGCCTGTTTTACAAGCTTCGATTGCTAGTTTCCTCTCCAAAGGAAGTTCCTTCTAATGCGGTCAATTTTCCCAAACGTTGCTGTTGGTAATTGCATTATAGACATCCAATACACCACCAGGATTGAGCTCAACACAGCGTTTACCAAGGTTAATCTACCGGCCATGGTTTGTAGTTTCCCCTTCCATGAAGAAAGTTTTCTCTCAATTTTTTCTTCGAGAAATTGCCAGTCTGATGCTCGTGGTTTTTTGAAGTGTAGAGGTATTCCAAGATATTTGAATGGTAGGTTTGATTCTGTACATCCTAAAAGCTTGGTAATATCATGGCCGAACCTTTTGCTCATACCAATAATATAGAGGGAGCTCTTCTGAAAGTTGACTTTCAATCCCGTGAGGAGCTCGAAGGAGTACACCATGAATTTGAGATTCTTGACATGATACTTGTCCGTGCTGTTGAAATCAATGTATTATCAACGAATTGTCGACACACAATGTCCCCAATTACATGTGACGGACCAATGCCAGCTATCATGTTATTCATCCTTGCCATATTCAAAATTCTGTATAGTACGTCTACTACTAGAAGGAAAAGGAGTGGACATATTGGATCGCCTTGTTTGTGTCCTTTTCTAGCTTGCGTCCAATTGGTTGGCTCTCCGTTGATGATAGAAGAGATCTTGCTATCAAAAAGAATTGTTTGTGTCCATTAGCACCATTTCGATCCAAATCCCCAAGCCTCCAAGAGTGTAAACAGAAAAATTCCAATTAATTTAATCATACGCCTTCTCGAAATCAAGCTTGATGATAACACCTTTACGCTTAAGTTGTTTGCAATTAGAAATAATTTCAGCCACCATGATAAAGCTATCAAAAAGTTGCCTAATGCAGATTGGGATTGAGATATAAAGGGGTTTCTGGTCATGGGCAAAACTTGATATTGGTTCCTATAAACCACAGTATATGCAAGTGGGTAGTGGGCTGTCTGAAGAAGGCTAAGCTGAATTACTTTTCAGGCCTGGATAATTTTTATGCTTCACTTTTGCTCCAGCCAAATATTAACCCAGCTAGGACGGACGGTTTGAACGAATAGTAATTATCACATCTGAATAAACTACATATGAACATTGATCATGACCTTAACTACTGCTAACTTGCCAATGAATGTATTAAACCAATTGAAATATTCTTGCAACGATGCTCCCTCCTGCATTCCGAAGGTGTACGTATAATGCTCCATTGGGGAGCGAGGTGAAGCGATGCCATCCCAAGTAGTTGAGTCGTACGTTTTTGAGTCTCCCAAGCGACGACTAGCGGAAATGCTCTAAGCCGATTTCCAGCTTGCCGCATATATTATCTCCTCTATAAATTTCTAAGGTGATCGACCATGTCGGCCTTTTTGGATGCATTCTTGGCATCTATGACTGCAACCGATAGAGATGTGACGAGAGCCGTGCCCAATGACAATACCTTGAGAGACCATGCATGCGACGAATTTGAGCAAGGACTCTAGAGCACAGAAAACTGGAGGCCGCACACGGGCATTTCAATAAGGACCCATGGCCATGTTGTCGCTGGGGTTCCTCCCTACATAAAATCCATATTTTTGAAATTAAAATTAAAATAAAAAGTTAGAGATGTAGTGATATTGATAATGCTGCTTGGGCTTTACTATTGTGCCATGTCAGGAGGCCGACGGTAGAAAACAGAGGGGAAGAAGAAAAAGAAGGAAAAAAAAAAATAGCACTATTTTATTAGATAGTTAGATGATTGATCATATATCGATTATAATTAAATTTTAGTATATTATTCTCGATGTAGAAAGATACAAACTGAATGGTTTCCATCATTCAAAAATCTTTTTCATCGATTATTTTAAGCATCCCCATCTATTTTTGTTGATTGTTGAAATCTATCTTATTAATGATAAATATTTTTATTATGGAAGCTAATATTAAATCTTGATGATATATTGTGCAGCTACTAATTGATCTAGAGAAGATTTATTGTGATCCTATTATTCTAAATAGTAAAAGATCTTTTTGATTGAATTAGATTCCAAGGTTTTTATCTTTGTAAGGATTTTTGACGTTAAAAATTATGCTCTCTCTTATTTATGGGTCATTTGATTATTTTGTCTATTAATTGCTTACATAGATCATATATATTATTATTGTTTAGTAGATTATAGTTATATCTCAATTAATTATATAAAAAAGAAAAAAATTACAATATTATGTTTTTTGTGATTGTAATTTTTTCTAATAAAATGACATCTTTTTGCGCCAAATCACCCAGATCATATGAATGCAGGAATTAGCACTTTCTACTCAAAAAGGGGAAAAACGGGGGTGGTCCCTTGAGCTGCATCAACTAGGCCATATCAGTGCAGAAATTTTGGTAGGAAGCACCACTTGACCCATGCCAGGGTCAAGCATCGAGCAATCAGACACAATTTGGAGACTTTTTCGAGCCGATCACATAACTGGGCCACAGCAGTTGGAATGTGCGACTGAGTTGAACCCTGAGTGCCCACCATTATTGACTTGACTTGCAATAACCCAAAATGGGTTCCTTGACGAAAGCTAGAGCCTAGAACACGGCACCACGTCTGGAAGTTCTATGACCGACTGGAATGTGGGTCCAAATGTTTGCCGACCACTTGCAGTGATGGCTTGTTCATGGTCGTGGTATTGAAATCCTAGAGTCCGTAGGTATGTTGACAAGCATCTCCGAGTCGTGGAGCCTTGCCGAGGGAGTTTCTGGCCATTGACCAAATTTGAGGATGTTTGCATTCTTACAGGCCAAGTACATGCAGGTGGCAGTTGGTTGTGTTTGAACAAGGCTAACCTGAATTGTTTTTCAAGCCTGGATATAATTTTTTATGTTTTACTTTTGCTACAGCCAAAGTTTTCCTCCTTAGATATATAATCAAATGTAAGAGATCAACCCAACTAGGTCGACTCACAATTACATATGATCATGACTTTAACAATTGCTGGCTGGCTAATCAATGTATTGAATCAATTCAAATTTTCTTGCAATGATGCTTGCTCCTGCATTCTGAAGGTATGTGATGGTGTTTGAACAAAAAATCCTTATATGGTACCAATATCCCCTTGTGCATGCTCCTCAATTTACCTTACAATCTTTTAGCAATGACCTCCAAGAAAATATTAAATAGGACAGGTCCATCAAATACTAGATAAAGATCGGTCATCGTTTGTAACACCTGGCCCATTTGGGCCCTGGACCAAGCCCAAAAGCCCAAAGCCCATACAAAAAAAAAAAAAATAAAACGGATGGGAGTCTTCTTCTCCGATGAATCCTAGACGGAAAAGAATTCTAGAACTTTTAGAACTCTAGGGCCCTCTATAAATAAGACTCCCCTCTCCCTCATGACCCTCCACCGGCTTTCCTCCCTCTCCTTTCCTCTTGATTTCTTTCGTTGAAGCCGTGACCTCTCGTACTCGTGCTTGCTGGAAATTAGAGCCGACGACGCTGCTGAAGCTTGAGGTAAGCCCTTCTCCTCCTTCCTCTCTTTCTTCCCCTCCTTTCCATGGCTTCATGCACCCTCGCCGACCGTCAAGCTCGCCGAAAAATTTATGAAAAGGGTGAACCCTGTTTTGCTCTGTTTCGGTCGGACCCTTTCCTCTCTTTTTCAGCCACCGACGCCGTCGATTGCGGCGTCTAACCCCTAGGATAGGATCCTTACCTCCTAGCCTTCCTTCCCTATGGGTTTTGGCCGCCGGCGATCGATCAATGACTAAAAAATAAGAGATAAGGGGCGGATCCCCTGTTTTTCTGATTTTCTCTATGTTTCTCACCGGCCGAACCTTGCCGCCCGCCTCCCCTTGCTCTGTCGCCGTCGACCAGACACCGTCGCCCCTCGTCAGAGCTCGAGCCATTGAGCCCCTTCCCTCTGGTCCTCCCCCTGTTCGGCCAAGGAAGAGGAAGAAAGAAGAAAACGGGAAAAGAAAGAAGAAGAAGGAAAGAAAAGAAAAGAAAAAGAAAAAAAATAGAAAGAAGAAAAGAAAAAAAATAGAAAAATAGAAAAAAAGAAAAAGAGAGAATTTTTTCTCTCTCCTCTCTCTCTTTCCTCTCTCCTCTCTCTACCTTTTTCTCTCCAATTTCTCTCTCTAGATTCTCTCTCTATTTTCTCTCTCTAGACCTTTCTCTCTCTTTATGAATTTTATCTCTCTAGGATCTTTCTCTCTCTCTCTGATTGCATCACGGATCCTAAGATAAACTTGAGATGAAAATTAGATTACTTGAGATTGCTCCGAAATTTGTGCAGTAGATTAGATCCCAGTCTGATCCATATTTGAAATTGATAACATCAATCATGGTTAATTCATATTAAGTCACCCTGATAGGATCTTTGATGATCTCAATCATAATTTCTTCATCTAAAAGATACGAAGATTCTCTCCCCACTTTCTCTCTCTTCATGAATTTTCTCTCTCTAGAAGTCTTGTGGACCAATGGAGGGTTCAGATACTTATACAAATCCTAATTTTAGTTAATCCTAAGAGAGGTCCTAGATTTGTGTTATTAGGATCGATTATCGATAATTTCTCTATATATGATTTTTATATTTGATCAGGATCATGAAGAGATACGATTGTCTGCATAAGATATCGAGTAGAATATCTTGTTAGAAAAATTCATAAATCAAAGAAGAATATTGATTTCTGTGTTTGAATCAGTCACCGATAAAAATAAGAATCCTTGTACATGATCACTATTATATATGCTATTTTACTGTTGATCTTGCATCATTAATTTTGTATCATCGGATTTGAGATCGATAAATTTATTATATCTGAGATACTGTTATTTGATTCTGAGCATGAGTATGTTATGTCAATATATATGTATCAGAGATTGATGGCATGATTATATGGATATGACATATCTAAATTGATCATAATGTAAGTCGGAATTGATTTGATGAAATCAACACGTAATGATTAAATAAAAAAAAGAGATATGGTATGGACTAGCCTTATCATGTGGATCAGTCGGCCAGGAGCTTATGCCTGGGATAGCTCGTCAGGAGCTTATGCCTGGGACAGCCCCCATTGGTTTATGATGGATCAGCCAGTCAGGAGCTCATACCTGAGACAACCCGTCAGGAGCTTATGCCTGGGACAACCTCTCACGGACTTTCGTATGTAAGAAAGCGGGCTAGGAGCTCATCCTGGGACAGTCTTGAAAGACTTTTAAATGAAAATTGATTCGGATGATGACTAAGGTATAGACTTGGTTAGTCCAGAGCCAGAAAGAAAAGATTAAAAATCATATGATAATCAAAAGAGAAATGAAAGACAAGATATGAAATAATTGTTGAACAAAAGTATTTTACCCATTAATATATGATGATGCATCTCTTTTGACAAGACAGATAATTTATAGATGTTTGAATTATTTCAGATATTAAATATGAGATTTTATATTTTATTGCTTATTCTTATTTTCATATTATATTATTATATCAGTGTGATATGAAAATTCTTACTGGGCTGTAAAGCTCACACTCCTTCATCTTTTTTTTTCTTCTCAGAGTTACAGGATACTCATGGTTGGCTATGGTATGGATTTGCGAGTGAGCAGATGCATAGATAGAGTGTCATGATATCTGATCAAAGGATTGAAAGAATTTCAGTTGTAATTATGCAAGTTTTACTAGTTATTATTGGAATTAGATATTATAGATGTTGAGGTTGTAATGAATTATTTTTGGCCTTGCATATTCTTTAGGGCTTGCTCTAAGGAGTGTGCAGCCATCACATATCTGATTCAGAAGTTAGGTTCGGGGCATGACAGAATGGTATCAGAGCATAGGTTATGATCATTAAGAATTATGATATAAGTGATTTGAATATTACAGAGTGATATCGGAGCCTAGATTATGATCATTTGGAAACTAGGATATAAGTAATTAGGATATGATAGAGTAATATCAGAGCTTAGGTTTAAGATCACTAAGATTATGAAGTGATATCAAAACTTTATATAAGATCAATAGGATGTGACAGAATGGTATCAGAGCTCAAGTTATGATCATTTGGGGATTATGATATAAGTGATTAGGATATGACAAAATGATATTAGAGCTTAAATTTAAGTCACTAGGGATTATGAAGTAATATCAAAACTTTATGTATGATCAGTAGGATGTGACAGAGTGAAATCAGAGAATATGACTTAAGTAGTATCAAAACTTTAAGGCCACTAGGGATTGTGACATAAGTGATATCAAAACTCTAGGATTATAATCAATAGAGTATGATAAATAATATCAGAGTTTAAGGTTATGATCATTAAGGATGTGATAGAATGATATTAGAGTTTAGGTTATGATCACTAGAGAATATGATTTAAGTAGTATTTGAGCTTAAAGTTATAATTATTCAGGATTGTGACTCTAGTGATATTTGAACTTGAGGTTATGATCATGAGAAACATGATCGATATAAAAGAAAGGATTCGATATTTGGATTTTGAATCAATAGATACTATGATAAAATTTATGCATAAGTGGTATATGATGTCTATAACAGAATTGATGAATTATATCTTAGATTTTAATTAGTAAGGTTGACCTAAGTATGAGAAGTGTTGACCTTGGAATGAAGAGAAAGATATTGATGTGTTGTATTGAGTATACTCGATGATTTTTTAACGCAAAATTTATATGGGTGAAGATCATGATAACTTTCTTAATTTCAATGATAATTGTCTGAGCATTATAAATTTTGGACTTACTAACAAGGAAGTTAGTTAGGGTATGGTCTAAGAAGAAATTGTATCATATGAGAGAGAAATATTTTTGAGCATTGAATCTATAAGAGATCATATATGAAACTCAATTTTAGATGAAAAATATACTTGAACTTTATTATGAGAATATGAGATATATATCTTGATAAAATCTTTGGTTATTCAAAATATTATATTTGGATATGATTTTTTGATCTTTCAAGTTGTATTGAATTTCAAGTCAAAAGCTTATTTTTCTAAGTGGATCTAAAGTATTTTGATATTGTTGTTTAATTGAATATGAAGAATTAATTTTTGTTAGAATATGATATATATGTTATGATGAAATTTTTAATAATTTGTATTTCTATCTTTGGTTTAGATTCCATATTTTTTTTGTGATTGTTGAAGATGGTGAAGTATTTTAATTATTCAAATCAAAGTTTAGATTTCTGAATTGAACTAAGATATCTTGCTAGTGTTAAATTTTGAATGACTTATATAAGGGATAAGATTTTGTATGGATTTATCGATTAATATTAAGGGTTGTGATGAAAAGAGCTCTATAAGAAATAATCAAGTTGATTCTACTTATAAAGATGTTGGCTTGAGTTCTTCTAGTTTGTCAAGTTGAAATTAATTTTTTTAAAAAGGAAGATTGATTTAAAAATTATTTAAATGATTGTAAGATAAATCTAAGATTAACTCCAATTGATTCTAGATATGTTGGATTCTTGAAAAGTGATGAAACTTATGTAATGATTTCAAACATAGGAAGTAAATCAATATTTAATTTTGATGTGCTATGCCCAAGGAGCAATAAAGACAAAGAAACTTAAAATTTTATCCTAAGTCTTATATGAAATTTGAAGGTTGGATCTACCTTGGATTGATCTAACATACAAGGATATTCTTATCTTTTGATAAATCTATATAATTTGATAAATTAAGATCAGAGTGCGCAGTAAAAGCATGGTGGATTAAATTGATTAAAAATATTAATTTTTTTGATTCAAAAGATATTATGATGGAATACATTAGTTGTAAATAAGAAAAAATTTTATTGATAATGAAAGGATGCTATAGATTTTGATCTAATCTGATCATAGCTAAATAATTTTTGTCAGTAGGTTGCTTCATTATAGATAATGTCAAAAAATCCTAGATATCTCAAGTTTATTATTAATAGCTTGATAGTTCTGTTATTAGTTCAAACCTAGAATGTCTTAACACAGATCTCATATTTTTTTCAAATTTAATATTGTTATTCGAACTAATATAGAAGATTAAAGTTTTCTTAAGATGAAAGTCTACATATAAAATTTGTTGGAAGGTCAAAAGAAGAAAGAAATCGATGATTGTGAAGAGTGTCCAATGTTCGATCTTTCTTTATTTTTACATCTAGGTAGTCTAAGACAATTATGAACTTTGAGTAGAATGTATTAGATAAATAACTAGAGTATTTTAATACAAGATCAAAATGTTACTGCTCTTCAAAAAAAAAAACCAGTATGAAGAGAATGAGTTTGAGACCTCACATAATTTTATTATATCAAAATTATTAAAAGCTTGACAATGACATGAAGAATGTATACTTTGAAATATATATCTCAAACGATATAACTTAATTTCGAAGACGAAATTATTTGAAGAGGGGAGAATGTAACATCCGGCCCATTTGGGCCCTGGACCAAGCCCAAAGCCCATACAAAAAAATAAAAAACGGAATGGGAAGAAGACTCCTGATGGGAGTCTTCTTCTCCGATGAATCCTGGATGGAGAAGAATTCTAGGACCCTTAGAGCTCTAGGCCCTCTATAAATAAGACTCCCCTCTCCCTCATGACCCTCCACCAGCCTTCCTCCCTCTCCTTTCCTCTTGATTTCTTTCGTTGAAGCCGTGACCTCTCGTACTCGTGCTCGTCAGAAATTGGAGCCGACGATGCTGCTGAAGCTTGAGGTAAGTCCTTCTTCTCCTTCCTCTCTTCCTTCTCCTCCTTCTCATGGCTTCGTGCACCCTCGTCGGCCGTCGAGCTCGTCGAAAAATTCATGAAAAGGGTGAACACTGTTTTGCTTTGTTTCGGCCTGGCCCTTTCTTCTCTTTTTCAGCCACCGGCACCGTCGATTGTGGCGTCTAACCCCTAGGATAGAACCTTTACCTCCTAGCCTTCCTTCCCTATGGGTCTTGGCTGCCGGCGACCAGCCAATGATCGGAAAACAAGAGGTAAGGGGTGGATCCTCTGTTTTTTTTATTTTCTCTAAGTTTCATGCCGGTCGAACCTCACCGCCCGTCTCTCCTTGCTCTGTCACCGTCGACCAGACACCGTCGCCCCTCGTCGGAGCTTGAGCCATCGAGCTCCTTCCCTCTGGTCCTCCCCCTGTTCGGCCAAGGAAGAGGAAGAAAGAAGAAAATGGGAAAAGAAAGAAGAAGGAAAGAAAAGAAAAGAAAAAGAAAAAAAAAGAGAAAGAAGAAAAGAAAAGAAAGAAAAAGAAAAATAGAAAAAAAAAAAAGAAAGAAAAATAGAGAATTTTCTCTCTCTCCTCTCTCTACCTTTCTCTCTCCAATTTCTCTCTCCAGATTCTCTCTCTATTTTCTCTCTCTAGACTTTTCTCTCTCTTTATGGATTTTATCTCTCTAGGGTCTTTCTCTCTCTCTGATTGCATCACGAATCCTAAGATAAATTTGAGATGAAAATTAGATGACCTAAGATTGCTCCGACATTCGTGCAGTAGATTAGATCTCGGTCCGATCCATATTCGAAATTAATAACATCAATCATGGTTAATTCATATTAAATCACCCTGATAGGATCTCTGATGATCTCAATCATAATTTCTTCATTTGAAAGATACAAAGTTCTCTCTCTACTTTCTCTCTCTAAAATTTTTTTCTCTAAAATTTTCTCTCTCTTCATGAATTTTCTCTCTCTAAAAATCTTGTGGACCAATGGAGGATCCAGATACTTAGACAAATTCTAATTTTGGTTAATCCTAAGAGAGGTCATAGATTTGTATTATTAGGATCGATTATCGATAATTTTTCTATATATGATTTTTATATTTGATCAGGGTTATGAAGAGATACGATTATCTGCATAAGATATTGAGTGAAATATCTTATTAGAGAAATTCATAAATCAAAGAAGAACATTGATTTCTGTATTTGGATCAATCATCGATAAAGGTAAGAATCCCTATAAATGATCACTATTATATATGTTATTTACCGTTGATCTTGCATCATTGGTTTTGCATCGTCGGATTTGAGATCGATGAATTTATTGTATCTGAGATACTGTTATTTGATTCTGAGCATAAGCATGTTATGTCAATATATATGTATCAGAGATTGATGGCATGATTATATGGATATGACATATCTAAATTGATAATAATATAAGTCAGAATTGATTTGATGAAATCAACACGTAATGATTCAATGAAAAAGAGAGATATAGTATGGACTAGCTTTGTCATGTGGATCAGCCGATCAGAAGCTTATGTTTGGGACAATCCGTCAGGAGCTTATGCCTGGGACAGCCCCCACTGGCTTATAGGTAGATCAGCCGACCAGGAGCTCATGCCTGAGACAGTCCGTCAGGAGCTTATGCCTGGGACAGCCTCTCACGGATTTTCGTACGTGGGACAGCAGGCCAGGAGCTCATCCTGGGACAGCCTTGAAAGGCTTTTAAGTGAAAATTGATTCGGATGATGACTGAGGCATAGACTTGGTTAGTCCAGAGTCAGAAAAAAAAGATTAAAGATCATATAATAATCAAAAGAGAAATGAAAGACAAGACATGAAACAATTGTTGAACAAAAGTATTTCACCCATTAATATATAATGATGCATCTCTTTTGACAAGACAAATAATTTATAGATGTTTGAATTATTTCAGATATTGAATATGAAATTTTATATTTTATTGCTTATTCTTATTTTCAGATTATATTATTATATCGGTGTGATATGAAAATTCTTACTGGGCTATAAAGCTCACACCCCCTTCATCTTTTTTTTTTCTTCTCAGAGTTACAAGATGCTCATGGTTGGCTATGGTATGGATTTGCGAGTGAGCGGATGCATAGATAGAATGTCATGATATCTGATCAAAGGATTGGAAGAATTTTAGTTGTAATTATGCAAGTTTTACTAGTTATTATTGGAATTAGATATTATAGATATTGAGGTTGTAATAAATTATTTTTGGCCTTGCATATTCTTTAGGACTTGCTCTAAGGAGTGTGCGGTCATCATATATCCGATCCAAGAGTTGGGTTCGGGGCGTGACATCGTTATCATATCCCTCTTGATGAACTCTTCGTTCGTAATATATACACACCCATACTTAACTCACATCACCATCTTTAAATTCACGATGCAAAGTTCATGCGATTAAATTTTGAAATTTAAAATCTGATTGAATCGTCTCCCATGCATCTCAAACCAAGTCGTTACAATCCAAGGAGCATTTGAATAAAATAATAAAAAAATAACGAGTACACCTAATTAACATGGCAAGCCAATATTTAATGTGGTTTATAGATTTCAGTCACGTGTTGATAAATAATAGCTGGAATATTTCTTGTTTGTCACACCCCAAACCTCACATCTGGGTCAGCATGTAATATGGCCTAATGAACATTAGACCAGTGCCCTAAAAATCATGTAAGGTTTAAATAATAAATAAGTCCACAAAAATACTGAAAAAATTATAAAAATGTAACCAAATATATCAAACCAAACCAATCCATCTTTATTGAATAAAATTCATAAGATTGAAACATTTGTTGGGTATTAGAAAATCAATTAACTAACTAACTAATAACTCCATCGTTGGAAACTCTACATCTAACCTAATCGATGCTGTGCATCCTATAACTCTAAAAGAAAAAAAAAAAGATGTAAGCTTGCAGCCTAAGAAGAATCTCCATACTTATACCAGTATGCATATGAAATATTTTCATGATAATATTTAACCAATAATAAAATTTATATATCAATAATTTGAGTAATACTCAATATAATAATATGTAAAAGTCTTGGGCCTACCGTTGAATGGATCGGGTCCTTATATTGTTATCACCGTGTGTACAATTAAGCAAGAGTAGTGGCAGGAAAGTAGTGGACTCGTGCAAATAAAGTTAAAATCTATACATATATAAACCCATTTTTAGCACTAAGATCTTTTTGAGTATAATTGAGAAAATCTTGAACATCTAAAGTATCATAAAGGATGCTAGATTTTCTGTCCTGCAAAAAATAGGAATTCTTGCCGTTCTTTATCAACTGAAACAGCTCTCAGATGCTTAAGTCACAAGTTTTAAAGTCATCCTAATATCTTCAATAAAATTATTTACATCAAAGAAATCATTTAAAAGTAGTTTGTCATTAAAAAGGACATACTAGGGGAAAAAACTTTGCTAATTCATGGAACTCTTCCTCTTAGTGCATATGGCCCTCTCTAAGTCAAAAGGAAGACATGCTTTTATATCCGAAGCTATTAAAATTTAAAAAAAAAAAAAAAAAAAAGAGGAAGCATGGGATAACTTCTTTAAGAAAAACACATGGCATTGACAAGTACCTCACTTGAAAAAGTCACAAATTAATCAGTATGCATTGTCCCATTAATTTCGTGTATATCTATGAATGTCCATATCTATGAATGATTTTTCTTTCGGAAAAAAAAAAAATTATGAGGTTTACAAAGAAAAAAATTATGATTTTTCTTTTATTTCATGGAAATATTTACAAAGAGTATGGTTAAGAACACAGAATGGGGTTTACAAGATAGAGCATCCTGGAGAGATGTGAAGAGCCACTTAAGTGGAACATCCTGGCATCCTTTAAGTTTTCTACCATCCAAATCCTTAGTTGTATATCAACGCTATTCTACTATCTTGAACCCCACACGCACATGCTCGGTTGATATTATTTTTATCGTCGCCTACAACTTCCGCCAAACCCCGGTCCCCGTTCGTTCTCCGTTCCCCGTTCGCCTCACCTTTTTCCAATTCCCTCGCATCTCACCCGTTGTCGGTTCCGAACCCCGATCCCCGTTCCCCACACCTTTTTCCAATTCCCTTGCATCTCACACGTTAAGCGGAACATCCTGTACATTGACGCGAGTTTCTTGATTCCCAGGTCCCCCAAGGCTCCATTGTTTTCTTTTATGTTTTTGTTGAGGGGAAACTTGGTTGGCTATTCTCCAAACAAAGCCCTAGATTACTTTTGTAAAATGCGGCCTCTACCTTCAAGAAATTATTCCCTTTTCGTTCCTATAAATTTTACTTATCAAGCACTCATCTCAATATTTCTTTATAGAAACGAGCACCTATGGTTATATGATGCACGTAGTGTAGTGTAGAACATAATTTCTCCTATTCTTAACCATTTTTGAGCTTTTGTTGTTCGAAAATAACTAAAAAAATTAAGAAAATTTTCTCGCCTCCCTGACATCTTAGATGAAAGGTTGAGGATTGGATTCTAGATGACATCAGTCTTATATTATCTTCAATAAAAATATCGTAGTTTTACAACGAGGTTCAGTCCGCCTGGCAAAATTAGGTCAAGTTTAGATGTGGTGCGGTGGGCTGGGGTGGAGCAACAATAGAAATGGAGTTGCTTTAGCCTCCCTGTCTTAAAAGTTTGATAATATTGAAGATCCCAGAGCAAAAGCCCCATATTATTTTATCAACTCTCCAACACTCGGCCGGTCAAACCTCCCCGGAACTCTGCAATTACACAGTATTCTCTTCATAGAAGCAGTTGAAACCAAGCATGATATTCCACAATGCAACAAAACAGACCATGGAGAGACGTTATTAGCCATTCGATTCGCATTACTGTCGAGTGGAATTTCCCTCTGTATCCTCTTATTCTCTCCCCATTCTTTCTCTTAGAAATTGCCAAGGTCCTAAGGCTCTGTAACATGTTATATTTACTAATTTACCTCTACAGGATTTTTTAATCTTTGATGTTCTCTGATTTTAATTTTATCCATTGTTTTAGAACAAGATCGAAGAGCATCCTACCCAAAATAGAGGTTGCATCTTGCATAGAAAAGAAGGATTCATCTTCCTTCTCACAAATCCACTACCAAAACTTCTTATTGTCTGAGAAATCTATCAAGAAATAGCAGCACAACAGTGTTTTTGCAATTGAAAAATCTCACTCAACAAAATTACTAGGATAGTTTATAATCATTGGCTTTGTTTTATCATATGGCCCCTTCACAAAATCAACTTAAAAGAAGCAACAGCCACTAAGATCTTGCTTGAATGTTTGGGCCCAAAATTCTATGTAAATTATAGGTTTAGGCCTTTACAACTAGACTAAATCTATTTTTATAAATATCCAAAGAATTATTGCAATGGATCAGCCCGAATCTTATAAGAGAAGAAAAGCCCACTACAATGGTTTTCTGACTACGTACAAAAACAGACTGGGCTAAGCCTTATTTAGGTGACTGTATTGATCCAAACTATTATTCCTATGGGACTTTGGGCCCAGTCTTCAGACAATCCCTAAGATTGCAACAAATCTACTAATAAAATGATTTTTTTAAATAGATATCTTAGCTATTAAAGCATTTTGGGTCAGCAAAATAGATCTAAAGATATCACCGTCGTTCCCGTGACTCCATGGTGTATTTAGTAGTGATGTACCATAAGGGGATCGAGAGCCTCTACAGTTTCCAATCCTAGGCCGTCCGTGGTTGGAAACGTCGCTACGGAATGGTGCAACTTAGCATCTATATTTGGTAACACCAAATTCCCCCCTTCCTCAAATCCCCATGACTGCTTTTTCTTGGCCAACGATTCCTTTGACAGTGGATTACATTCTTTTGGATGCAATAATTATAACTTAGTTGGGGGAATCGTCATTTTCTTTATTTTAGATCATCGATTATCTGATGCTTTTACACCTTTATTGAAATCAAGGGGAAGCCTTCACCTTTGGTATATAGGTCACAGGGAGAACTTGCTTAAGGTGGATAAGATGGTTAATATGAAGAGCCATGCAGGTTTGTGTTTGGTCCCATATTGGATATGCATATAGGAGATCTTGGTAAGACCAAGATCTCTAATCAATGACCTTCGAGCTAGTCCTTTAAGGATGAGGTCATAAGTAATTACAAATGGCATCAGAGTTGACCTAACTTAGAACTCATGTTGCTCCTAAAAGATACCCGTGCGGATACCTGCATGGATGCAAGTTTCGTTCTACGTTCAATATTTATTGGGAAGGTCTTTCAAATTGAAGTAGGCTAAGGACTGTAATTGATAGCCTTTTAGCTAGTCTTTTATTTAGATGCAATATTTTCATCTCTTGAATGCTGAAAAATCTTCATTCTAACCTTATATGTGCCTCTGAATTTTCTTTCAAAATTAACCAGAATACATTACCACTCGCAAATATACATATAGATTTCATTCTCAACTACAGTAGTTCTCCATTTGAACGCAAAAGAAATAATCAGAAATGATCTTAAGACATTTTCAGCAATTCCTACAAATTCTACTTGATCTTTTTACTGATACCGGAAAACTGTAGTCCATTAAGCTTAGCTTAACTCAAAAGACAAAGGTCTGTTGTCTGATATGGTTGATATGAATGGCCTAATATTACTAGTAAGCAATAATCATAACACCATCTCACAGCCAGTCTCTTTCACTGTCATCCTAAGATATCCAAGCGTAATGCATCTCTAATTGCATGCAACTCCCCAGTAACATCCATCATCTGCATTCTCTCAATTGGTGATTCCTTTGAACACAAAAGGCCAACGTTAAGCACTGAAGCTATGCACTTTTCAGCTTTTCCTCTTATGTCACTCCAGTTTTGAGTGTGGTCACTGGCTTCTCCATCTTCCTCCTGTAAGACCATGCATGGATCCATGATGTCTAGGACTTCATGTGGGAATGCCATTTGAACAAGTTTATGAAGGCTGAATCCTTCTCTAAAGAGATCATCAGTAGGTCTTTTTCCAGTAAATAACTCCAGCAGGAGTATTCCAAAGCTGTAGACATCCCCATTAGTGGAGACTTTGTTGGCCAATCCATACTCTGCCATATGAAGCTCAGTGAATGCAGATATAGAGATAGTTGCGATGTATAAAGCATTGACAAAAGCAATATCTGTAGTTCAGCAGTTGACAGATAATTCATGTAAAATAAAGTGTTATGATACAATCATGGTCATTTGAGTAGAGATTTTCTGAATATACTGATAACGTTCAAAAGGAAGTTTATAAATAGTAGGATCTTATTCAAGCTGAACATCTATTCATATATCGAATTTTCTAGTGGTTGTATAAAGTCTTTCCCAGACTGCGAACTTAGTAATAACAGGAATTACTAGCATTTGGCCTGTAATTTCTGTAAGCATGCTTGACAGTTTGCTAATTACTAGTAACACGAAATCAACAAAACAACGTCAACAGTACCCATCCTAAGCTTATAGATGATCATCAATTACGTAGCTATAGTCAAAAAAATTTGACAGAGAGAAATTAGCAAATAAAACACGCACCTGGAGCAACATATCCAATAGATCCTTTCAATTCCATGGAGCTTACTGGAATGAGAAATGAATTACTGATGGTCCTGTTTAGGAACCTTGCTAATCCAAAGTCACTCACACGTGCCGTCATGTCATCACTGAGCAGAACATTGCTTGGCTTCAGATCGCAGTGAACTATAGGTTTTGGGCCATGATAATGAAGATATTCTACTGCAGAAGCTACATCAATAGCTATGTTCAACCTCTCGGTTAGGCTTAACTTTCTCGAGTTACTTTGCTCGCTAGATTCTGGATGTAGCCACTTTTCTAGACTTCCATTAGAGAAGAACTCAAATACTAAAGCTTTGAAATCATTGCCCCGGTAGTCCATGCTGGAGCATGAAGTTAGGATCTTCACAAGATTACGATGTCGAATATTTCTCAAGGCTTCACACTCAGCAAAGAAGCTCCGGGAGGCTCCATGTTGTTGGAGGTTGAGTACCTTCACTGCAACAACTTTATGGTCATCATGATCCATAATCCCCTTGTACACCGAACCAAAGCTTCCAACTCCGATCAAATTTGAGTGAGAGAACCCATTTGTTGCCTTCAGCAGATCAGCATATGATACTTTCATATGTTGATCTTTGATTGATATCATGGCTGAGGATTCTCTTCGTGACTTTCGAGACCAATGGTGAGCGGCAAATAAATAGAAGAACAAGATCAGGCAGAGAATTGCGGAGACTACAATAGAGATCACTATTTTGAGTCTAGGAGACTTGTGTCGCCTCAGAGGCATTTCTATGGGGCATGGTGGTAAGTTCATCTTTGAGTTCCCTCCACAGAGCTTGCTGTTTCCCTGGACTGAAATAGCACTGATATTTCCAAACACACCACCTTTTGGCACTTCACCCTCCAAGTTGTTGAAAGAGAGGTTCAAATTCTGTAGCAGACGAAGGCTCTCTAGGAATTCTGGAATATGCCCGGATAAGTTGTTGCATGAGAGATCTAGCAGCAGAAGGCCTTTTAAATTGCCCAAAGACAAAGGAATGGTTCCATTGAAGAAGTTTCCTCTCATGTTAAGGTACTCCATGACCTGGCATTCACCGAGACGATCAGGAATTTCACCGGATAATTTGTTCTCCGAGACATCAAGAATGTTGAGATTTTCCAGGCTACCGACTGTTGAAGGTAGCGGTCCCGTCAATGAATTGTGTGAAAGGCCAAGCAATATGGAAAGAGAGGAGATGTCAAGGACTTCCACGGGGATGCTACCAGTAAGATTATTGTAATCAAGGCTCAAGTATTCCAAGTTTTGACAGTTGCCAAGGTTGGTAGGTATGTTTCCATTCAGCTTATTGAATCCTAGGTAAAGTCGGTTCAGCTGAGTGAGATTGCCTAGGTTCATTGGGATTTTGCCAAAGAAGTTGTTTCCATCCAAGTCTAACACATGCAAATTTTGTAGCATGCCAAGAGTGGCAGGAATATGACCTGTTAGAAGGTTTGGACCCATATCTAGAAGCGTCAGGTTGCCAAGGTTCTTAATCTCCGAAGGTATGCTTCCATATATTTGGTTATCTCCCAATGAAAGCCATGTCAGTGTTGTGGAGAGATTGGCCACAGATTTGGGCAGCATACCGCCAAGCATATTGCTGTCTAGCTGCAATCCTCTTAAGTTGCTGCAGTTTGCTAAAGCATCGAGAAAGCTCCAAGCAGTAGCTTCCCTGGCTTCCAGCATATTGAAGGCAAGAACCACTGTTAAAAGACCTTGTAATCTTCCTAGACTTGGCGGGATGATTCCTGAAAATTTGTTTTGAGAGAGATCGATTCTTTCAAGTATGGAGGTGTTGGAAAATGACATTGGAATGGGACCATGAAACTGGTTGCCATACAAATAGAAAAGTCGGAGCTGGGGAAGAGCATCTCCCACATATGATGGCAAGGTCCCATGGAGCTTGTTATGCCCAACACCAAATAAAGTGAGAGAAGAAAGGTTCCAAAGTGCAGGAGGAATGACTCCAGAAAGACTATTAAAGGCTAGGTATAAGAAAGTGAGAGAGGATAGTTTCCCCAATGATGGAGGGATTCCTCCTTCAAGATTATTTTGGGATAGATCAAGATGAGCGAGAGTAGAAAGGTTCCCTAGTGGAGGAGGGATGCCTGCTATAAAATTGTTGGCTGACAGATCAAGATAATTAAGGGTCGACATACTTCCTATGAAATATGGAATGGCTCCTGTGAGACTGTTATTGGATAGCTGCAGGTAAGTTAGAGAGGAGAGGTTCACAAATGACATTGGAATATATCCTTGAAGCATATTTTTTGATAAACCAACGGTTTGGAGCCTCGAGCATTGGCTGAGATTGCCAGGGATTACACCCTGCAGCTTATTGTCATCCAAACTGATTGTTTGAAGATGTGAACAATGAGACAAACTTGCTGGAATCCCCCCTTCAAGAGAATTAGAGCTTAGATTGAGATATCTCAAATGCGGCAAACAGCCGAGCTCTTGTGGGATGTCTCCATGGAATTTGTTTTCAGGAAGGTGTATTCTCCTAAGGTAGGTGAGGTTGGCTAAGGCTGGTGATAGTGATCCTACCAGACCAAGGGATGCGAGGTCCAACGCTGTGACCCTTCTGGTGTTGCTTCCACATGTGACACCTCGCCAATCACAGAGGTGGAGGGAGTCATTCCATGAAGTCAAGGATCCTGATGGATCATCAGATATCAAAGACCTGAAGGAGAGGAGAGCAATGCGATCGGCTGAGCTGGTAGCAGGGAGGGAATTCATGATGGGAGTGAGAGTGGGGTTTTGGGATGCTGAAATGCTTACATTGAAGAAGAACAAGAAAATGATGCAGCGCATCAAGTAAGTATGAAGGGTCTTCAAGACAGAAGAGCGATAGTAGAACTCCATGAGCATTCATTGGGTATAATAGGAATGGGACTACTTCCCTCACTTTATAGAGGCTTTTCGGTAAGCTGCACCCTTGGTTTAAACTTGTATTGGATGTACATGCATGGCAGCTTATGATATGGATACCACATACCTGTACCTGATGAGTTATGACTAGTTTTGTGGAGATAATGCCATCACCCACTAAATTGCCAATATAAGTCACGGTAGCTCGCAAGCGGGAAAACCTGGAATTTTTTAGTTTAGGCCAGTCATTTGATTAGTTGAAAACGTGATTATTTTCTTAGTGGCATTCTTCTTTCACTCGTTATATATCTAATAGAGTCTTTCCAGTTTTTTTTTTTTTTTTTGTGTGAGTTTGCTATATCTTCTGACTAGCTTTTTCTGGATGATGTTCTAGGTTGTTACAGCCACCACCTACTAAGTCTAAATCTAAATCCAAGCCAGGATAAGTCCCTCTAGCTTGCAAGTGTGAAAACCCGGAATTTTTTGAGTGCAGTCCAGTCATTTGATTAGTTGAAAACATGATTATTTTCTTGGTGGCAGTCTTCTTCACTCGTTTTATAATGATGGATTCAATGAATTTATGGATGGTGCCAACGATTTAAGTTTGTTTTAAGAAAAAAAGGACAAAACATGTGACATGGGTGTTTCATTTTGTACATTTAGAGTGACAAATCAGTCGTGTACATGGAGATGGAAAGAAATTGATAAGAAAGGTGCAAACACTACGTACACCCCTGCAATCATAGTCTTTTTTTTTTCAAAAAAAAAAAAAAAATCACATAACAGAGTCTTTCTAGTATTCAGAACCTTGGCCATCGGCCCGCTGCTGGCTTCCATCCTCCTCCTGTCTTTATTTTCTTTATTGACTGGAAGATGGATTGGACTTGAAGCAGGGAAGATGGTAACTGGTCTTTATTTATTCATTTATTTTAAATGGGATGATCTTCTGGAACAGAATTGTTCAGACTGACAATCCATAATCACCACATTCTTATGACTGGATTTTTATTCTTATTTCTTTAGTCTATTCTTGTTCTATTTGATAGTTTTGTAATTTTTATGATCGATTTAATTATTTGCCAACTATTGAATGTTTATGAACTTCACCAAGTATGCCATTATTCCTCATCTAGTAAGTCATAAGTTGTTTTTTCCTGATGGTTGTTATTGTTGTTGTCGCATTATTATTATTATTTGATTTGATTCTGATTGTTTTTATTGCTCTCTATTGTTGAAGTGCTTTTGTGCTTCCTATTCTTATCATCAAATTGCTGGGGGTGTTCGGTGGATCTTGGTGGGTCCATCTTTAAATATGAACGCTATGACTTCGGTGTCACATTGTTTTTAAATCCAACATCAGTGAAAGCTGACCTCAATCAATACGAGGTTGTGCAGGACCGGGTGGTCCTACCATATACTCGGATGAGCTGTCTGTGCTGGTTTAGATGGCATAGTAATTCCTGCCAACACTACGTAAATATTTAGTGGTTCTTTTTCTTTCAAAGGTCAAGCATAGGGTGTCCTTTTGCTTCAAGACTTTACCAGGGTTGGGTCTCACCTTATCTAATCCCATTGGAACTTTTGTATCATCCATATCTTGGGACTGGCTTGGGTCAAGTCTGGAGGCTTTTTTTTTTTTTTTTGGTACCAGGAAGTTGGTTTTAGATGCACCAACCAATAGTATCCTTTTTCGAGTTAGAAGTGTAGTCTTTAAATTTTATATAAAGGATTCCTGTGTTCTCCTGATTCTTGGTGTATGGACAGTTGGAGAGATTTTGTGAGACGTCTTTGGAGTAAAAAGACAAAAAGGCTATGTTCCAGTTTTTGTTAATTTTATTTATTAATAAAATTTATTTATTTTCTCTTGCAAATTTATTCATCTCAGTTTTGTTCTTCTTGCAATCTTTTTCTATATTATCATAAGTACTTATTTAAGGATATCGTAGGCCAATGATATTCCGTAAGTGATCATGCTGCTCTACAAACCGTCAAATAGCGTATATATTTTCAGCAAGCAGTGCATGGGAAGATGGAGTTATTCTGAAATTGCAAGAAATATTTGATATTATTATAAAAAGACGGGTCTAAAAACACCGAATAGACAAACGCTTTAATCCATTTCCAGAATGCGCCAGTTCCATGGAACATGCTGTGTTTCGCGTCATGATTTATTTCATCCGATGCCTCGTATGCCACTGCTAGATAGCGGGCAGACGGCCCTAACCTTTTAAATTGAGCACCATTCATCCCCAACCTCGAAATTCTAATTTTACGGAAAGAATCCCTGATCACAAACGATTCCCCGATGCCATCCTTCCATCTGTTGCAAGTCCCTGGAAAAACCGCTAAGTACTGAAGTAATGCACTCTACTCCTGATGCCATCCACGTTTAGGTGATGCCGCTCTGCCTCTCCATCTTCCCATTATGGAAGCAGGTATGTGCCCACCATGTCAAAGGCTTGCCCTAGAAATGCCATCTCGACATTATGTTTAGCTCTGAAGACGGCCGAGAGTGACTCTCTTTTCCTTTAACAAATCTAGCTAGTGTTCCACAACACTAAACATCATCCTCATGGGTGGAACTTTATTGGTTATCCTACAATCCTAATAGTTAGAATCCCTTCCACAACACTAAACATCATCCTCATTGGTAACTTTGGTTCACGTTACTTACCTGGGATCCTTTGTACAGCCGTACCTCTCATATTAAAGGCTTGTTGAAGTCGCAAAAGCCCCAAATTTTGAATGCAACTGCTACACATCTTTTGCCTTGACCATACCTCAGCACAGCTCGGCTGCGGTCACGCAAGGAGAGAAGGAAAAGACAGTTTCGGAGGTGAATTCTAAAGTCAAATGATCATTCAATTGTCTGTACAACTTAGATCATCTTGGTAATTCTAACACAAGACCCTATTTGTAGTTTCACTCATAATGAAAAGGTTCTCAAGACGGGGACTCTAACATGATCGAACACGAGACATATGAGCATAAATAAATCAAATCATAGAAGCCCTTCACAGCCACGCACAGCAAATCATCTCCTTACACAAAGTGCTCGGTGACTCGTCTCTATTCAGGATTTCTGGCACATCAAAGCACACGCATCAGCCAATTAGCTGGTGTTATCCTGCTCAGCCTTTACACTGCTTGGTTCATCTACAGCCATGGGGCCAATGTCTGAAGCCTGGTACATGAAAATAAGGAGAACATTGACTGAAATGAGCACAAGCATCATTTTGTATGATAATCTGCTTTCGGTTGGGTCTTAGTCACCTTAGAGGATGACATCTCCTCAGCCATAGGCTCCGCACCTCTGGCATGGTCTGCAGCAACTTTGTGAGGTTCCTGCAAGATTTAGAAATTGAATACAAAGAAAAAGATGGAAGGAAAAACATTAATGATATATAACTGGATTGCACATCCATAGCGTCTTTCAAGTCCTGTACAGTCTTGTTTCTGCAGTCTAACTAATTTGAAAAGATAATTTGCAACGTATCCAAGAACATTCCTTCCAGAAACCAACTGTACCAACACATCTCATTTTTTGAAATTAATATTTTCCCTCTCTAAACTGACATTTGATTCTTATACAGTTCTAATTTTGTAAATTATATTTGAGTCTTCTGGTTATGACAACAATATATTGTTCTGAGCTTAGATGATAGGTTCCATTAAACATCTGAAGAGCGTGGTAATTGCCAAGCTTTACGGGCATAATTCGTAATAAATGTTAAAATAAGTTTCAACTGGTATTGAGAACAAAAAGGCAAACAGAAATGGAAAATCAAAGCACCACAGACCGTTAGTTGTCTATTTTCTTTGCCTTCTCATCTTCAAGAGAATTCAGCTGTCATTTTGATACAAATCATTGGAACAATGATTTCCCCCTTTTTTTGCTCATTTTGACAAAGAATCTAGCTGTTATTTTGAACTTCACAAGGATTCTTTACCCATCAATTAGCAATGGTCAGAAATATTATGTTAGAGTTTATGAGAGTTAATGACAGTTGAGTTCCAAGCATGAAACTCATTCAGATCATGGAACAAAACAGTCTGATTCCAGTGAAAAACAGGCATGCCTTGAGCATACCTGATTGTACTGAGGTAGCATTGGACTGTGATATACGTTGAAGCGATACACCCCATGGAAGGACAATCAAATTTTTAGCCATCGCATGGAAGGAAACAAGTTCCATCCACCTACCCAACTCTATTGCTATTCTCCTCTCCCATGATACCAGTTAACCAACCTCGTCCAGTCTCTTTGGCCAAATCACAATAGATCTATTGACCATCATTACCATCTTCTAGGTCATGGAAACCTTGACCTACATACTTAAAACATCGTATCCAAAAGCAACTCCTTAGGCTACACTTAAGTCCATTTGCAGCATACCGAACAATAACAGCAAGAGTACTCACTACAACACCCGCAGAAGGGCCAATTGGAGAGATCAAATAGCACCTTAAGAAGAAAAGTTTGCTAGGCCTCCATCCAAGTCATCTGCTGAGCATTGATTATATCTTGAATAAAAAAGATAATAGTATACAAATCCCATGTTAATTACCATCTGTTCATTCATGGTTTAGTGAAAAGGTTTGAACCAGTTTTTTGCATTCCAATGCTGACTTATCTATCGTCTAGAACGAATAACAATACTCCATGACACAGACCATACAAACAGAAACATTGGCATCAACATTGCTATCCAATTCTTTACCACCCAAATTTGAGTTTGATATACAAAACCAATCAATATTGCAAGAACTTGTTTTGACCTTAACGATAGTTTCAAAAAGAACCTTGAAGCACTAACATAGCCCATAATAAGGATGGAAAGTTGACTGGTTAGCTCAAGACTCCATTGTCAAGAAACAAGAAAAGCTGAGTGTAACAGCTGTGGGTCATTAAAATTTTATATAAAACTATAGTTTGCACATACGTTAATCAAAGGAACAATCTGGCCTGACAATGCATTGGATATTCATTAGTGCATTACAAATCTGTAAATCAAACTTCACAGCAATTATATACCAGGACGGAAGAAGAGATGCCAACTGGCTGACTTGGTAAAGTCTCAAAGTATATTATTTTGGTACAAGGAACCCAGATTCAACCAGCCCTTGCTCCAATGTTCATATAGACTTCCACCCGTCACACACACACACACCACACACACACACACAGGGAGAAGGGTGGAAGAAATTTCGACAGTTTAAAGGTTTATTGTGGCAAAAAATAGGAAAACCATATGCTATGAAACTTGTAGTGGCTTCAAAAAGTGGATGGACAATGACAACAAGGATCAGTAGTTTACACTAAAAAAGTTGAACTGCAAGTTATAATCCCACTGAATTCTTCTGTAGAAAAGAACAAATTTTCAATATTAATTTCAACTCTTTTCTAATTTAAAAATATAACTAAATGAAATTGGTCCTTCAAAGCCCATGAGGAGCAAACCAACACTGATGACAAATATGGCATGTTAAAAGCATTAACAAGGAATAAGCCATATGAATGTGGTAAAAGAACCATTGAACAAAATGATACCTGATCTTTTAGCTCATTTTCAATGTTCTCCCTCTTGATTCTTCCATTCTGAATAATGTTTGAAGGAGGTTTCCTATAAGGCAAGCACAGTCTATCAGCAAAAAGTGTGTGATAACAACACAAAAGGAGGGAGGGGTGCAGAAGATGAGTACCGAGATGACTCATCAGGTAGCTTCTGATCGTCGACTTCCATATCAGAATCAAGATCATGTCTTTCATCTGGATCCTCTAAATCTTCATCTGGCTGAACATATCAAAAGCGTACAGTGACCAACTTAATCATTTATGGATGTCATAATGTCATTGCTGTAATGTGCCCTTGCAATATGTACATGAAAAGTAGTCAACAAAGAAAATAGGAGAACTCAAGCACAGTGAGAGACAGAAAGCACAAAAATGGTCACTATTTATTTTACAAGCATAGAATAGGGCATGCAAGATGCAACCTAGCCCAATGCATCTTTCTACATCTACTAATGATCTTTAAAACCAACCAAAAATAATTCGAATGCATTCAAAAAATATAGCAAACCCTTTTAATAAGTTTAAGAAACAAGACTTAAAATGTTAAGTCCACCTTTATATGCCTCCAGAAGATGGGCAAACTCCATCAAGCCCAATAAAAATGGAATCAATCATCGACATTACATCATATACATCCAGCAAACATCCTATCTTCCTTGTTTGGGGAACATTTTTTCCCCAAATGTTATATCCATGGCCATAACTTTGTCTTTCAAAGAACTAACTGAAGTTATATAATAAGAGATGGGAATTCCTCAAAAGAGATTAGATCCTGAATGTAGTAATGACTTTTCTGAAGACTGCAACTTTCAAAGAAATAGTAAATCACAGGGAAAAATGAGACATTTTAATTTTCTTAAAAGAACTGAGCATTTTTATAGGTAGATACATAAGCTTTTACATGAACATTATAATGTGGACAAGGAAACATAAATATGTTATAAAATCTAGTCCTCTTCTTTTAGCAAAAATTACCGAGTCCTTTACCTTGAGAGGCAAGCATAGTTGTAAAATTTTACCTGTGCATTTTTCGATGCACAAAAAGTCAGAAACGCTTATACATGCTACGAGCTAACAAAAATCTAAACAGTTTTTGCTGACATTACAACCTGGGAGTGAAAAAGATGCTAACAATAGATTGCTATAAGCAGGGATTCTTGAGGTGAACAAAAACATGTGAAAGAGAGAGAATTATATTACCAACCAACAATCTACAGATAGGCTCAACAGATAAATATTAATACCTCTGGAAATTCTGTATCTGGCGGTCGTTCCTGAAATTGGACACTGGGAACATGCCGCAGCTTTGAAAGATTATCTAAAAGCTTTGCTCTTATTTCATCCAATTGCAGCCGTGTATTTTTATTCTCCATATTACTTGGTGCAACATGAAGTGTATAGTCTGGACCAAAATACTCATAATATTCATGTTGAGGCATCTTGTCATCAATCTCTATACCAAGTGCAACTCCTGTCTGCTCAAAAGATTTAACAAAAAAAAAAGTAAAGAGAGATAAAAATTGAAATAATGATGAAACCTGCCATTATAGCAAACTCAAAGGAAATACGATGAGAGTCCATTAAAGATGAATGACTGAAAAGGCCATTGAGTAAGACCTGATTGGTCAAGCTAGAGTTTTATTCATTAATCAGGTCTAAAAAAAATATATGTTAGAAAAAGTACTTGAAAAGAATATCTGACAATTTTCTAATAATGATAAGAAGCGTATATCCTATTCCAAATTGATTTGAAAAGGAAAAGAAAATTACAGCAACCAAATTAAGAAATATAAGTCCAGTCCTTGAATAAAGATACAAAAATCAAACAGAAATCTGTTTGAGTTCCGGGTATCTTGATTATAGAAATGGATTTAAAGAAGCTTTAAAATAAATAAAGAGGGGAAGAATGAGAACTGCATGACTGCAGTGTTACCTTCAATAGGAGGCAAAACCTTTTTCAAAGAAGAGAATGAGTGCAAGTGCCAATATCAGCATTTCAAAAACATGTTATGACGAAGGTAAATTAACAAAAAAAATGTTAATGCTGTAACAATGATAAAATTTAAAAGTACTGCCGACAAAAGATTAACTTGATCATAAAACTAACAACAGTTAAGAACTTAAAGTGCAGTACCATAATCTTTAACAAGTCAGAAAATTAGTGTTGAAGAGATACCTCATAGCACCAACAACGTGCAACATTCCGAATGGTGTATCCTCCACCACCCAGCAGCAACAATGGCACATTGAAGGATCTCATAAATCTCACACACTCTGCATGGCCTTTGATGGAAAGGTTAAAGCAACCCAAGCGGTCTCCTGATAATGAGTCAGCACCACACTGAAGCACCACAGCACCAGGCTGGAAAACTTCCATCACTTTTCCTATTATTGGTTTGAATAGAGATTGGTAGCTCTCGTCATCAATTCCATCATCTAATGGAACATTTAGAGAGTAATATTTTCCATTTGCATATCCAATATCACGTATGTCTCCCGTTCCAGGAAAGTAATCCCCAAATTTATGAAAAGAAACAGTCATTACTCTGTCGGTTGTATAGAAAGCCTCCTCAACACCATCCCCATGGTGAATATCAATGTCCACATACAATACACGCTGTAAAAAGATCAGGAAGATATACATAACACAAAATGCAGCAGAAATACCAAACAATGAGAACTGAAATTGCAGAGATATGTCATATTATTATATTACCGCAAAAGTAATATAGCCAAATGCTTATAACTTATCACTTATAACATTGAAGTTAAACGACCATAGCATACAACTTCCTCATTGCTAAATAAGAGTCTTTTATGTCTCTTTTCGAATGTTCTGTCAGGATACTATTAGATCAACATCGAGAATAATGATTTTTATAAACCTGCAGAGTATGTGAGTTGACTCACAATTGGACTACATGGCATGAGGACTTAAACAATGTGCTTGATTAGTGGTTCAATCACATCAGTTTCATTATACTATAGTCAAAATGAAGTTTTAGCTCTGTTCCCTACTTACAAGAGCATATCCAAAGATCCTGAAGACAAATAGCCTAGTAAAATGCATCTACGGGTTACATGAGGTACAGGTTAGTTAACTTATAGTTTTATAATCACACTCAAGTAGATTTAACTTACCAACAGTCTAACAGATACAGAATAAGGAATTATGTCATTCATTATTAGTTAAACTACTATTAACATGAAATTGACATTATCTTAAAACGAAATCCTAAAGATACTTTTAGAATGTTTATGAGGTTGTGAGTTGCCCTACAAGAGGGTAAAGGGAGGGATACAATTTTAGATTTGTCTTCAAGAATCATCAACAATATCATTATGTCAAAATTATCCAAGCCTTCTTAAGTTAAAAAGGTATCAGCTATCGGGTGCATCACTAAAAGCAGAAAGCTAAGAAGCAAAATTTAATAAACTGGACATCAACTTGATGTCGAAGCTTTAATAATTGGTTCAAAATTCCTGGCCAAGCATTTTAAGGAAAAAGCAAAACCTACTGCAAACGAGCCCTATTAGTTGCAAATATGAACTCATGTATGCAGACAGTAATGCTTTGAAACAAGACTTGTATTTTGCTAAATATTAACGACATTTTGTTCCCAATAGAAAAGAACACTCATGTTTCCCTTTGCACATTCTTCTCCAGTTATTTATCTACTCCCTCCTATATTCCCCATCTTCTTTTCTTCCCTCATCTTCTTATGTTTTCCTACTCATCATACTTGTGTTCAAATATGAGAATCATCAAATTAGAAAAGAAACACAGAGGATCTTTATGTTCTTCTTCTCTCTCTGCCATCAATCCCCCTTAATTCTCATCTCCGTTCTATTTTTATATAATCAAATTTGATTTAAAAAATAATAAAATTTGCTCCATCATAGGATTTCGCCACCATGAGTAAAACAGAGTAGAGCAGATTAACTGTTTTCATAGGGTTAATCATCCCTTGGAAAATGCTAAGTGGTGAATCCAGACATCACAGTTGGCTAGCAAACACTGGCAACATTTCTATATCTAAACAGATCCTTTGTTATGGCCCTAGTTAGTTCTATGTGTAGGGTTTAATTATAAATGTGTCAGATGAATAGATAACTGTTTCACCTTAGTGTCTCAAATATCACTTTCCTGGCCCCCTATTACCAACATCCTTCACTGTTGTTCTCGACCTCTAAAACTCCGACCTTCCATTTGTTTCCTTTTTGGGATTTCTACCATTTAAAATATCAATTCTTACAACCATTACTTAGGGATTCACCAGAATGTTGGGCATTTTCTTTACTTTATGATGCTTCTTAGACTTGATTAGCCTTACAGTTGTTTATCCCACAATCCTCCTAGCTCCTTTTATCATTTTTCTTTTTCTAAATATTTCTCTCTTCTACATCTACTATAATTTACCTTGGCACCAAATCCAATGAAAAGCAAAAGAACTACGAAAACCAAAAGGCATCAAACAAGCATCCTAGAGATAAACAGAGATCAAAACTTATAACCCATCAATACAAAATTTATAACCCATAAATCTTACCTAATCTTTTCAGGGTCAGCAACAAAGCCAGAACAAAGAAAGATGTCACCATAATAATGAGATATATCTTATCTATGGAGACCGGTATCACCATTCTTATTATGTGATGAAACGAGCAATCAAACCAATCTTCTTCTCCGATATGCTCAACATCAAGAAACTACTTATTCCATGACAATAAGCCTTGCCAAAAACCAAATTTCCTTTCATACATACACAGGATGACAAATTGACCAAATGTGCGTACATGAAACGCTTGCAGCTTTATCACACAGAAAATTTGAAGTTGAATGGCATATTATTCAAATAAAAAACAGCCACTAAACCTAGAAATATCAGCATCGCTGAAAAGCTTTCAAAAACCAATATTTTGCGTTTCCAACTAAGCTCACTCCACCGAGGCTTCAGCATAGCCATATTCTTTACCATTTTCCTGACTCTAGACATACCAACAGGGGGAGGTCAGAAAACTCTTCAGTAACCCTTTCTCTTTTTTTTTTTTTTTTGGCATTTTCCAAATAAAGAGTCACATGAGCTCTGGCATAGCCATACTCTACACTATTTCTCTTAGACCATCAATCTATCAATCCACCCAAAGAAAAGGTAATACAAATCAAGCCGCCCCAAGAAAAAGGAAAAAACCCTAAAAAAAAAGTAAGAAGCGTACCTCATGCCTCTTGAGGAGCTCAAGGATGGCGAGAACGATGTCATTGACATAGCAGAACCCAGAGGCTTCGCACTTCTTGGCGTGATGGAGTCCGCCGGCCCAGTTGACGGCGATGTCGTGTCCATGGTTGAGCTTGATAGCACCGCCGACAGAACCCCCAGCGTATGTCTGGCAGAAACTGTAAAGGCCGTCGAAGACGGGGCAGTCCTCGCCGACGTTGAAGCGCTTGAGGGCGCGGATCTGGTCCTGCTGCGTTTCCGGTGTGATCGATCTCAGAAAGGAGATGTAGTCGTCGGCGTGGAAGCGGCAGAGGTCGCGCTCGCGGGCCGGATGGGGCTTGAGGACCTGCATGTGGTGGAGGAGGCCGTAGTGGGCGAGGAGGGAGTGGGTCATCCGGATCCGGTGGGGCTTCATCGGGTGCCCCTGCCCGTAGTAATAGTTCCCTACCTCCGGGTCGTAGAAGTAGCACACCTTCCGCTTCGTCCCGTCCGTCCCCACCGACGGCAACGAGTTGCCCCCGGTTTCCATGTGACAACCGCCGCCGCCGCCGCCGCCGCCGAGACTGATGCTCTCTCTTTGCTCTCGATTTTTCTCTCCTTGAACCCTAATCGGAGAAGAATAGGCCCTTTTCTCTCTCTCCCTCTCTCGCTCGATCTCCCTTTTTCTCTCTCTCTGGAAATCCTAATCGGGCTTGCTTCGAAGAAAGCAGAAGTCGGCGATCGATGTGCCGGAGGAGAAGGGGATATTAAGCGTCAACGGGAGGAGGCGCTGAAAGAGAAATCGTTCTCTACCTGAGCGAGAGAGGGGATTTTTTTTTTTTTTTGGCCAACAAGGTAGAGAAGATACTAGATTACTCGTCTGGGCTTCCGAGCCCATCGCTTAACTGCTTGGGCTGACGTGTAGCGTCTCTAACTTATTAATTAAGCTCGGTTCTTCGCCGCATGGGATGACGTGGCATGATATGATTGGAAAAAAATAATTATTGTTCGCCCTATGGTTCTTTTGTTGCTTAATCTAGACGCTACCAAATTAATATGTGAAAAAAAAATCATGAATATTGTAATTCAATTGTTAAATATTTTATTTTTTGATTCGCATAATTTAATCCATCAGGTTTACTTTAAAAAATCAAAAAAAAAAAAAAAAAAACATGAATATAGCGCTGTTCCTAATTTAGGAGCTAGATTGTGCTTCCAAATTTTGTTGCTCCTTTCTCTTTTCCACAAAAAACATAAAATCATGGTTATTATTAATTATAGCTTCCCAACCTGAAAGGTTGAATTAAACTGGATGGTAATGCGTTAAAAATGGAGTCAATCTGCTACCAAAAAAAAAAAAATGGAGTCCACCACAAGGTCAAATATTTGATAGCATGTCTCGATGGTCACCACGAAGACACGAGAATGTTGTTAAAACGGAGGAACATTAACATGAATTCATTCATGTAAGAAACCATTTGTTCTAATACATGATGCTGTTGACCACAACGTCAGAAAGCCAAAATCATTTATTTATTTATTTATTAATAAAAAACATGCGCATGACACAGTTTAAATTAAAACAGAAAAAGAGAGGGGTGACACAAATTACATGTAGTAGAATCAACCAGCAATTTAAACATCATTTATAATGCTGGAACTGTAACCAGTGAGATCATCATAATACTTGCTCCACAGCATAACTCCTCCATAGTTGCTGGACCCCTTGATCGCAGGAAGCACCTGAGACTTGAGATCGCCGACAGGAATGAAGCCACCACTCGGCGCCGCCTGAGGAGCCGCCGGCAGTCCCAAGAAAATTTGTGCTTTGGAGAGCGAAGAAGTCCACTGGTTCCATGCACTTTTGAGGTTGGAAGCATCTCCTGAACTATACTGGCATGGAGGGTTGTTGTAGAACTGGACCCAAACGTAGTCGAACCGACCAGTGTTGAGGGCGCCGCCCATCCATGCATCGGGGTAGGGGCACTGCGGTGCCGCCGTCAAGTAGACCTTCTTCCCTTGCGCACTATACCCTGAGAGGTAATTCGCTAGCTCGTCCCAGTGCTGCGTTGTACCACCTTCGATGTCGAAGTCGATGCCATCGAGAACAGCATCGCCGAGGGGGCGAGATGGAGACTGCCCACCTAAGAAGTTGTTCCACAGGTAATCTGCTACCTGTTTGGCGTCATCAGAGGATGCAAGAGAGTAGCTCCCTGCACCGCCTCCGATGGACAGCATCACTTTGAGGCCTTGGCCCTGGCAAGCTTGGATTTGGCTGCTGAGGAAGGCGCAACCATTGGAAGTTGGATCGCAGTGACCGGCGAGGTTAATGGTTGGGTTCTGACCATTTCCAAACGTGGAGAGGAAAGCTACGTTCACGAATTTATATCTTCCAGTGGCGCAAGTATCTGCTAAGCTGCCTTCGTTTCCGTTTTGGCCCCAGTAGATGGCGATTCCTCCTGCATAAGAACTGTCAAACAATGCAAACACAAAAAGAGAAAGGAGAAGAGTTACTGCCATGTTGTGGAATTCTTTTAGTTCTCCTACAAAGCGCCTAAGGGAGGATTTGCTATCCCAATGGTTGGTGGGGTGGAGGGTTATGGAGGAGAAGCCCTATTTATAGGAAGCTCATGCATGCACCCATAAGCCTACCCGTCCAAGACGGTAATCGATCTTCAAACTTGGAAGCAAGTTAGGTTGGCGTTTCGTCTTCAAACTCGGAAGGAGGTTTAAGACCGTGGATTTTGGGTCGCCTCCACTTTCTGTGTCATGCTCCGTGCCCAAAAAATGCGGGCGCGGATCCTCTGCGGTACTCACGCTGCACGCGGCAGCACGCGGCGGGTATCGCACGGCCCGCATCCACGCACGGCCATCCATCGCACGATGAAGGGCGCGCGTGATGCACCGCAGAGGATCCGTGTGGTTATGGGAGAGACTGTACGCAGCTCCATGACTTTCTCCACCGCTCGCAAGTTTAAAGTCTCCTGGATCACATTTTTCCTTTTTTTTAGAATTGTTGATGATGAGGGCTTCTGGTTCGCACTTGATGATTCAGTGCATATATACATTCCAAGAACAGCAGACAGAATAGTATATAATTTTTCTCTTATTTTAATGGGGAATGAACCAGAGTCCAAAATTCACCAAGCAAATGAATGGTATGGTAACTTGTAGGCACGAAGCTACTCAAAATACTTGGCGAACACTTAATGATCAGATCTTGGAGCTGGAGAAGTAGAGAAAAACTCCGTTGCGATGGTGATACCCCATCAAATTTATAATAAAAAAATACTTGCACTTCATCGATGGCCATATATTTCACCAATTCCCATGATGATACCCCATATTGCCCCACCGAGTTCTGACTTTTGATTGGTTTGTTACAAATTTGACATAGTATCGCCATTGCAACGAATATTTACTCGAAGGGCTAGGAATCAAAAGAGTGTTGGTTATTTCCATCTCCTATGAGCTCAAATGATCCCAGTATCATGCATAATGCCCCAGAAAGTAGCATCTGGAACTGTTTCCCTGTAGGCTAGTTACATTGCCCATGCTTCAATCCAACTGCAACCAGAAACTTGTTAGAATTTATAAACTAAATTAATATTATCTTATTATTAACGACGATCTTCAATATTTCCTATCAAATATACTTAAAATTTCTCTATATGTATAAAATCAAGATGTCACTCATATAAAAATTAAAAATATGGCTTTTAATATTTTGTGTGGAAAGTAGTTGAAGGATTGTAAAATCTACTATATAAAAAGATGTACTTGAGCCTTTGGATCAAGAGAGTTAGAGAAATTTAAAATAAAGTTAAAAGTTCTCTTCTGCTAATAAATTTATTCTCTTCATCTTTCAAGTGAGAAATACTATAAACACTCATCTCCTCCTCTATATACTATAACAGAACTGATCCCATGGGATCCACCTTTTGTTCTCGCATGATTCTGAAAACTTCAAGTGCTGATTCGTTCTCTCCATTCTTTACATATCCAGAAATCATTGCATTCCATAATAATGCTGGATCACCCAACTTCCTTTCATTCTATTCAAATATCCTACGAGGATGAAGAGAATGTCGACTTTTTATGTACAAATCTATCAGGGCTGTTCAGAAATACGTCTCCATAATCTATTCGAGTTCTAAGTACATGACAATAAATCTCTATGCCATATCGGAGATCTTAGAAGGATGGACTAGTATGTCGATGACTGTTATGTACTCTAAACATGGATGCACAATTCCCTCTAATGGCATCTGGGAGAAGAATCTAAAAGCTTCAGCAACATTTTCCTGTTGTGAAAACCCACAGATCAGCACATTCCATGTGGTAGAAATTCTTTGTGCACTGCCCATGGTGTAGAAAATTTGACGTAGAGCGTACCGCTTCGTTCTATTAGACCGTGTAGCCAATGCTTTTCAATGCGTATTTAAGGTACGTAGTTTTATTTTTTCGTTTGAAATTTTGAAAGATAAAATTGCCCTTCTTAAAAATTATGACCCCTCTTTTTAAAAATTGTAACACCCCTTCACAAAAATTATGATATCCATTTCCTTCTAAAAAAATTATGGCATCTTATGTTGAAATTATAACTTTTTGCATAGGATGTTATAATTTTTTCACAAGATATCATAATTTTTATAAAAGGGTATCATAATTTTTATGAAGAGACGTCATAATTCTGTGAAAGGGTGTCATAATTTTTTCAAAAAAGAAGGGATATCATAATTTTTATGAAGGGGTGTCATAATTTTTAAGAAAGAATGTCATAATTTTTAAGAAAGGGTATTTTCGTCATTTAATATTTCAAACGAAAAAATAGAACTGTGGATATTAAACGCGTGTAGAAAAGTAGTGGCTATGTGGTTTAATAAGATGAAGTGATGCGCTCCACGTCAGATTTTCTATACCATAGGCGGTGCACAAAGAATTTCTCTTCCATGCAGCCCCACCTGATTTCAACTGGTGAAAAAACTTCATGGCAATTTTGGGGCATCTGTTGGATAGCAAACCTGAAATCAGTGTGTTCCTGGTTACCAATTCCCCTCGGCCATTTTCATAAAGATCCGATGGGCAACCCCACTTACCCAAATTTGCAATACACGTAAATCAGAGCTGCTTCCATCTTAACATTGACAGCTGCTTACACATTCTAAGTACCAAAAGCATATCTGTTAACCCAAGTAGCAAAACTAAAAGTTCCAAGCACACTGAAAGAATAAAAAGCGGTGTTGACGATCTTCGCTGCTCCCACGACAAATTAAGCTAGATTTTTGCAACTAAATTAACAGTAAAATTCATATTGATTTGAGCCAGGCTTTTGTGGCTACATTTACAGCAAAGTTTATACCGATTGGTTGTATTTTTCACTTTGTGAGAACATGCATTTGATGCAACCCTGAGCTGCTTTCCATGAAAATTATCTATTACAGGTTCATACTCCAGATCGTACAAACTTCCAAGTAAATATAAAAAGAAAAACAAGAGCATAAATGTAGTCGGCAATCCGACATTGTCATTTTCTGTCTTTATCTGCAATGCCCTTGCTTCAGCTCTGCTGCATGCGAATCTCACTAGTCGATTATCTCCTTCATGTCAAACCCCAAATAGTAATCAAAATGATCAGGAGGTTCATAGATAAAGCAAGAAATCACATCTCTGAGGGTCAACACCAATAACTTCCAAATCATCATCCTCAGCTACATAAACCCGGTGAATTGATCTGGCTGCCAGACTCTATCACATTACCAAGGGCAGCATCACGTCCACTTGTTATTGGTGCTGCTATTGGGGTATTTTCCGATCTAAGAATTTGAAGTACTTCAAGCTCTTCAAAATTTTTGGATAACTTTTTGACATTCTATAGATAACGGGCCATCGTAAAATCTTTGGCTTCAAATTAATCTCGGATTTAGCCGACCACAAATTGTGAGTCTGTGAAAATCTTTAATTTTTTGACCCCGAGCACTTTTGTCATTTTGAGACCCGCCATTAAGGCTTCATATTCAGTACCATCATTAGAAGTGTTAAAATTAAACCTCAGGGTCTGTTCGGTTACGGACCCTTCAGGACTAGTCAGAATCAAACCGGCACCATTTTTTTGAGAATTTGAAGCTCCATCTATGTATAGGATTCAAAATGAATCATCATATTTAAGGCTTGTCGGGATTGACCCATCATCCAGAACAGTACATTCCATGACAAAATTAGCTAACGCCTGACCTTTAATGTAGTTCGAGGTTGGCAATGGATATCAAATTCACTGAGTTTAATGGCCCAATTGACGTCCTACCTGAAGTATCAATTCTTTGTAAAATCGATTTGAACGGTTGATCAGTCAATACTGTCACAGTATGAGCTTGAAAATTAGGTCTGAGTCTCCGAGCCACCACGATCAAAGCATATATCATTTTTTTAGCCTTTTTATATTGAATTTCTGTATCCCGTAACAGTTTGCTGGGGTAGTAGATAGGTCTCTGAATTCTCCTTTATTTTCGGACAAGAATCGAGCTGACTATAAAAGGTGAGATGAAAATATACATGCACAGTTATTCACCTTCGACTGGCTTAGAAAGAAGAGATGGAGAGTTAAGATACTTCTTCAAATCTTCAAAAACAGTCTAACATTCTTCTGTCCAGTTAAATTTTTTGATATTTCTCAATACTTTAAAGAATGAAAGGTATCTTTCTGCTGATTTGAAAACAAATCGACTGAGGGTTGTACTCGCCTAGTGAGCTGCTAGATTTCTTTAATAGAAGTCGGGCATTTCATTTTCATAAAAGCTCTAATCTTTTCAGGGTTAGCTTCTATTCCTCTTTGATTAATGAGAAAACTAAGGAACTTACCTGAGCCAACTCCAAAAGCATATTTGTTGGGGTTGAGCTTCATCTGGTGTCTTCTAAGTTCTTTGAATGCTTCCTTCAGATCGATAATATGTCGATTCTCCTCGACGTTCTTTACTATCATATCATCAACATAAATCTTCATATTCTGATCAATTTGTTGTTTGAAAATTTTATTGACGAGGTGCTGGAATGTAGCACCTATATTTTTAAGATCAAAAGACATCATTTTATAATAATACAAATCTCTTTCGATGATAAAGACAGTATTTTCTTCATCTTCTGGAGCCATTTGGATTTGATTATGGCTAGAAAAAGTATTCATTAAGCTGAAGAATTTGTGACTAGAAGTAGCATCTACAAGCTGATCAATTTTCGACAGAAAAAAACTATTTTTCGAACAAGTTTTATTGAGATCTTGGTATTTAATGCAGATTCTCCATTTGTCGTTAGCTTTTTTGACTATAACAACGTTGGCTATCCACTTCGGATAGTGAGCTTTTCTGATGAATCTTACTTTTAAAAGCTTATCAACTTCTTCATCAATGGCTTTTTGCCTTTCTGGGGTGAAACTTCTTTTCTTCTGCTAAATCGACTGAAAGTTTGGATCCATATTTAGTTTATGAATAATCATATTGGTAGGAATGTCAGGCATATCAGAAGTCGACTAAGCACAGACATCCGTATTTGCTCGTAGAAACTTAATCGGTCTCTCTTTTAAGCCAGATTTAAAATTCACACCAATCTAAATCATTTTTTTTGGATCATCTCCCAAAGGAATGGCTTCAAGCTTTTTTGTCAGTTCATCTCGAACTTTTCTGACCTCATCCAATGGGTTTGGTATATCAACTAGCATAGTTTTCAATGATTGAGTCATTTTAACAGAAATTATAAAATATTATCGAGCTACTGTCTGGTCGTCATGTATTTCACTAACTCCTTTCTTAGTCAAAAAATATATCAATAGATGGTAAATAGAGACAATGACCTTAAGGACATTAAGATCAGGTCGATCGAGGATTGCATTATAAGTAGATGAAACTCTGACTACCAAAAAAGTGAGCTATACTGTTGACTATCTTGGTTTCTATCCCACTATAATTGATAGAGTAATTTCTCCTTCAGCTGCCATCGGAGTTTCTGAGAACCCGACGAGGGGAGTGCTGATCTGTCTAAGCTATCTGGCCAGATTCATTTTTGAGAAAGCATCATAGAATAATATATCTGTAGAACTTTCATTATCAATAAGAACTCTTTTTACGTCATATTTTGCTATCATCATAAAGATGATAACGACATCATTATGAGGGATTTGGATCCCCTTTACATCATTTTCAAAAAAAAATAACATTTTCAGTTCTCTTCTTTTTGGGGGACAGATCATCAGTGTCAAGTAAGATGCTAGATATCATATTGATAATACCAGCAGTTGGTCGATTATGATCATTAGAAGTTTCTTCTGCTGGAGGTCTGTATTCTCCGAATTTGGCCAGTCTGACATATTTATTGGGATAACCTTGGCATATCAAGGTTTCTATCTCATCTCGCAGTTGTCTGCATTCTTCGATATCGTGATCATAATCTCTATGGAAGCGGTAATACTTTTACTTGTCCTTTTTCTTTGGTGGGGCCCTCAAAGGATCTAATCTTTGGAGATATCTCTCCCCTTCAATCTTCATTAGAATCTGAGCTCAGGGAGCGGACAGAGAGACATATGAATTAAAATGCCAAGATAGACTTCTTGACCTCGAATTTTTTCAGGGTTGATTTGAATTTTCAATCCGCTCATCGCTCTCTCTTGGTCATTTTTTTTCATTCTTATCCTTCTTTGCCTGCCTTAAGATAGTTTCTTCCTCCTCAGTCTGGACGTACTTGTACACCCAATCGAGCATCTCATCATAGGTATCCGAAAAATTCTTATTTAGAGAAAAAATCAAATGGTTGCTCTGGAGTCTCCTTTTCAAAGTAGACATGGCAATTGATTCATTAAAAATTTTTATCTTTAGGGTGGCCGCATTGAAATGAGCCACATACTTCCAAAGATCTTCTCTTTCCTACTGCTAAATAGAGAATAGACTATCCATATGTCTCAAATGAGATCTGTTAGTATCAAATAAAGGACAAACAATCTCCCAAGTTGCTCAAAAAAAGAGATGGACTCTTGTGGAAGTCCAGAAAATCAAATTCTCGCTACCTTCAGCAAGTTGCAGGAAAAGCAATGCATAATAGAATATCAGAAGCATCTTGCAAAGTCATGAGGGCCCTATAGCCCTCGATATGATGCATTGGATCAGTAGAGCCATCAAAAAACTCGATAGCAGGCATTTTGAACTGGTTCGAAACAGGTTCACTCCAGATTTCATGAGAGAAAGGAGATCGAAGATTGAAACTATCTTTATTCTAAGATCGACTCCCTACTTAGAGTTTCATTATACACCTTTCAAGATCTAGAACCTTGTGCCCCAGGTCGCCCCCTCTTTGAATTTTCAGAGAGCTGAAAGCAAATTCGCTATTAGCCTCATCAATGTAGTGTTCGTCTTGATGGGCTGATTAAGGACTATGCTAAGATAAAGCATTTGGGAGAAAAACTTCTTTTGACGGTTGCTCCTCCTTCTTTTGAAGCTATTGAACAGTTGCTGTCAGGGCTTAGACTTGCTGAACGAGGAAGCTGAATTACTGAGGATCAACAATAATTGACTGTTGCAGTGGTGCCTTTAGTACTCTTTTTGGAGCAGAGGGAGAAGGATGCTAAGCCCTTGCCTTGACCATCTTTCTCATAAAAGAAATTACAGTCCTCTTTCTAGCGTCAATCTGTTACCGCAGGACTTGAAATCTGAAGTAGAATGAATCGATTTGGGTGAAATTGGACTGTAGCAATCCTCTTGATCTGATAAAAACTCCTTCAATCTGCAAAATCAGTCAAGAAATCAGATAGAGATCCTCCGATTCTTAACCTCTCGATGCTTAAGTCAGTTTAAGCCTTGGGAATAGAGGTGAAAAAAAGTGGGAGAGCAAGAGAAGTTAGATGGAACTGGAGGAGAGTTGAGTAGGAACCAAGAGCTTGGCTTAATTTCCTACTAACAGAGTTTCTTTTAATTTTTGAGAATTAGACTTATCGATGGAGGATCCCTAACCCTCTATCTATAGAGGGGTTGAAGAGGCCGTTCCAGAATTTATCAGGCCGTTAGAAGAGTTTGTTAGACAATCAGAAAATCATATGTAAATAAGCTGACGTACAGCTATACATATGAGCTGGACATAAGATCATGGCTAGTTGGGGTCTGGTTGAAGAAATCGCTGTGGGTGTTTGTAGAATAGTCAAGTTTGCTACAATAATAGCTCACTTCGGTAGAAGATCGGAGTGAAATAAGGATGCCATAACATTTCAGGATAAAGAAGATCGGAGTTCAGATCAGCTTATATCCGACCCGAACAATTCTGTTAGCAGAGATGTCCAGAAAGTATAAGAGTATCTTTTATTCAGCTCGACAAAATACCAAGCTGAATCTACTTTATAGGTAAATTGGTATGCTGGAATTTGACGCTTCAAGATTGATATCTCTTTAATTTCATATGATGCTACCATGTATCTTGAAACCTATTTAATACACCAACATCATTTCATTGCCAGCCTGCCATGGAAGAGACTTTTCCGAATTCCTACCCTGCTTCAACGGCTGTCTTACCGGCCACGGAATAAGTTTTTCATTATTAATATTTTTAATGGGATTTAATTACCGGTCCCTCTCCTGACCTCTATATGACGAACTCTGTTGACTTAAACTCCCACGACACGGCCCATACGCCACAATTTGATTTTGGAAAATCCCAAAGATATCCCTACATGTGGTCCCCTCTAATAGATGTTCCCGATTCCCACTTCACAGCGGAAATCGCAGAGCGTGACTCCTCCAAGAAATCACACGCGGTGTAACATTCCCATTCCTCGCTTAGAGCTCGGCACGTCCTAAACTTCTTCTCGTTACATTGTTTCTCCAATGGCAATATGTTAATAAAATTGAAAGAGTACGAGTGGCTAATTACACAAGAAAGTATGTAAAGAGTCAAAGTCTCCTACAATCAAAATACAAGCAGGAGCAACATTAAGAAGAAACAAGGAGAAAAGGAAAGAAGCCCAACAAACCGAAAGCATCTGTATAATTACAGAAACACAAGTCATGAAACAAAACAAGGGAGTGATGTTCAAGCTGGTTGTAAATGTTGATGACAGCAGTGAAGTATGTATGAAGTCAATATTCCAATGCAGCTAGAACCTGTACCCTCCTATATTAAGTGTAGGTATGAGCGTAAAGCAAGCATCTATTGTAGAGCATCAAATATTGAAGTTATCCATGGAGAATATGAATAGAACAATTCCCTGGCTTCCATGGCTTAGACTCCATATATAAACTGAGAAAAATTCCTTTGATAGAGTTCAAATATGAGGTTGCAGTGTCTAAACCTGTGAATATTTCAAATAATATATTCCGCAAATAACAAGTGTAGGCAGAAAAAGCCCTGGGATGAGCAACAGCATGATGACCCAGCAGAATGCAGTGAACATAAGGATACAAAAGCGGTCGGAAAGGGAGAAGAATTTAATGGACATGCAGACTTAAGGGTAATGAGATTATCATGAGGATGAAAAACTGCCTGTCATGTTGCATGCCTTTGCAATATATATAATAAGCTGAGTGAAGAAGGACCGAGACATTAGAACTTTCAGTTTATAATGAGAAGGAACCATAACACTGTGAATAATATGCAGAAGCAATTAAACCATGAAGTAATAAATAAGCTCCAGTAGCAGTTTATAACTATTATAACAGCAACCTGTTTGGAACAAGCTTGCACCATAACCTGTGGAAGAAGATGAGTGCCAAATAAACAATTGAAGCCATAGTTAGAGGAATCTGAAACATTTCTGGGTAAGAACCAAAACCATACTAAATGAAACTGAGCCAAATGCTGCATGAATAGAAGATTAATTAAGTATAACGCAAAGTAGGAAAACCATGGTAATCAGCTTGCAGTAAAGTAAATATGTGAATTGGAGATCCAAAATAGACATTGAATTCCAACATGCATCTCCACCCAGTGCCTGACATCCTAAATTTCTTCCGCTTAACTATATGATTTATCTCCTTCAGATCCTAAATTTCTTTCCATTATATTATCTCCTTGACGTCCAAAATCATTTGTCTTGTTTAGTTTAGGTTATCTCCTTTACGATGGTCAATGGCTTCCGATAAGACAGTTGATATGCCCAATAGCCCATACCTATCAAAAAATCAAAGTAATCATTACATTTGAAGCCAACACAACTCTCAAATAATTAAATTATAAATAAATATAAATATGCTTACCATCATAGCGATATATACTTGTCCAATATTTTAAAGACCCACGTCATCGTGTGAAGTCTTGAATAATTCCATGCAGAAATATACATTCAAAGAAAATTCCTTGCAGACACTATCCTGGAAACCTCTCTATTACCAACTGGTCATGAAAGAAATTTTCCATGGGTTGTAGTCCCGACTAGCCCGTATTCTTTGTCCTATTCGCTTTCATGGCTTCCTGGCTAGTTCATCTAGCTACTGTAGATAGCCACGAAATATGTTCTTCACCATTAATATTTTTAATGGGATTTAATTACCGGTCCCTTCTTTGATCATGCGATAACAAAAGCTCCTCGTTGATCCATCACATAATCCCATAACACGCAGCCGCTAAGCCACAATTTAATTTTCGAAAAATTCCAAAGATATCCCTATACACGGTCCTGTAATAGACATTCCTAATTCCTATTTCACAGCAAAAATTGTTGGAAGGATGATGGGTACAATCACAAACTCAAAATCCTACTGCTTTGATAAAATATGATGCTCATAGAAAATATTTGGAGTGGGAGGAGAATTGGATAATACTTTTGTATTATAGAATCATAGATTACTACATACTGCTTGACTCATTACATAAGATCGTACATATAGATACATGAAGATGACTCTTAGACTATCTTTATGAATATAAAGTAATATTTGATTTTCTAAATGACCCTTAATTTTCCTAAATGGACTTTTGATTTAAGAGTTATATGACTCTTTGATTTCATAATATATTAATAACTAGACTACTGAACTTTTACTAATATTAATTACAAATTAACTTTCAACACTCCCCTTAATTTGTAATTTTCATAACATCTTTAATCACGAATTTGGACCGCAATCAAGAGAAAAATCATGTACAGTATAAGCTCTTCTTTTTGTCCGATGAGAATATGTCCCAGTATCTTCTTCAATCACTCTTTCTTCCATCTTCAGCTTTAACTCATTCAGCTCTTTCATTGCATCTTCATAAGTTTTCTTCAAATCTCATAACTTTCATACAAATCTTTCATAATAGTCTTGACTTCATCCATCTCTAAAAAATAAACATCTTTAATAATAATATTATAAATATCTTTCAAATATTTGATTGCTTGTAGTGCAATATCATTCTCAGCTTCTTTCTTTGTAGCACGTTCATGACCATCGATCACTAATCTTTCATTCGAATCTTCAAACTCAACTGTTACTATAAAAATTGATAAATGACCTTGCTGATGACAAATTCAATTTTTCAAGTACCTCCTTGTGCATCGGTTTGAATGGTGCAACCACAGATATAGACATTTCACTCTCTATTGCACATATTTTTTTTGTTTCTAATAAAGAGGTCTCTTTGCTTCAACCTCTCAATTTTATTGAAAATACTGCATTTATTTTTTTTTTTGCTTTTACTTTCTCAAAAAATTCTCAAGCTCTTTGACTCTGAATCTCTAAAGCTCTCTAGCTTTAAAGCTCTGTGGCTCTATGACTCTCAGGCTCTGTGAGTTGCTGTAGAATCAACTCTATACTTTGATAGTTGCTTTAGGATCGATCTTACTCTGATACTACTTTGTTGGAAGGGTGATGGGCACAATCACAAATTCAAATACTATTGCTTTGATAGAATATGATGCTCATAGAAAATACTTGGAGTGGGAAGAGAATTGGATAATATTCTTGTATTATAGAATCATAGATTACTCCACACTGCTTGACTCATTACATAAGATCCTATATTTAGATATATGAAGGTGACTCTTAGACTACCCTAATGAATATAAAGTAATTCTTGATTTTTTAAATGATCTTTAATTTTTTTGAGTAGACTATTTGATTTAAGAGTTACATGACTCTTTGATTTTCATAATATATTAATAACTAGACTCTTGAACTTTCACTAACATTAATTACAAATTAACTTCCAACAAAAATCGCAAGGCATGATTCCTCCCAAAATCGCATGCGATGTTTAAATTTGTTTTCTTGATATGTTATCTCCTTTTATGCCGGCCCTTTCACTGCATTATGGTTTGTATACATTCCCATTCCCCAGAGCTCGGCATGTCTTAAACTTCTTCCCGTTACATTGTGTACTTGACGCCCTAAATTTCATCTAATTCAATTATCTTCTTGACATCCAAAACTGTTTGTCCCATTTGGTTTAAGTTATCTCCTTTGCACCCAAAATTTCTACCAGTTTGATTATCTTTTTGACGTCCAAAACCATTTGTCCCGTTTGGTTCAGGTTATTTTCTTTACAGTGGTTGTTATCTTCCAAGAATACTTTTGATATGCTCGATAACTATTATATTTGAAATCAATACTGTCACGCCCCGAACCCAACACCCGAGTCGGATACGTGATGGCCGCACACTCCTTAGAGCAAGCCCTAAAGAATATGCAAGGCCAAATTAAATCATTACAACCTTATCAACCATAATATTTAATTTCAATAATGATTCATAAAACTTGCATAATTATAATTAATATTTCTTCAATCCTCTGATCAGGTATCAATGGTACTCTATCTATGCATCCGCTCACTCACAAATCCATACCATAGCCAACCATGGACATCTTGTAACTCTGAGAAGAAAAAGAAAATGAAGGGGTGTGAGCTTTACAGCCCAGTAAGAATTCCCATATCACACCAATATAATAATATAATCTGAAAATAATGATAGGCAATATCACATAAAAGTCGATGTTCACTGTCCAGAATACTGTAAACATTTATAGATTATCTGTTTTATCAAAAGAGATGCATCATCATATGTTAAATAAGTGAAACAATTTTATTCAACGATTGTTTCATGTCTTATCTTTCTATTTTCTTCTATTATCACATCATCTTTAATCCTTTCTTTTTGGCTTTAGCTTAAGCTTTGGCTTTGACTTTGGACTACCAGGATCATGCGACGATCTTTTATTCGGATCGATTTCTGTGATCTTCCTCGGATCGAAATATTCATGATCTTTCTCGGATCAAAGTGGTCATGATCTTTCTCGGATCAAATCATTCATGATCTTTCTCGGATCAGATTCTTCATGATCTTTCTCGGATCATATTCTTCCACACATAAGCCTGTGGGGGCTGTTCCAGGCATAAGCTCCTGGCAAGCTATTCCACATGACAAGGCCAGTCCAAACCATAATTTTCTTTCTTTTCGTATTCATGAAATTATGATATTTAACTTCATTAATCAATTCATCTTTTGCAGTGAAATAAATATGTCATACACATAATCATGCCATCAATCGCTGATACATATGTATTGATATAGCATACTCATGCTCAAAATCACATAAATAAATAATAATATCCCAGATATAACAAATTCATCGATCTCAAATCCAACGTTGCAAAATCAAGGAGATAAAACCAACGGTAAAATAACATATATAATGATGATCATGTACAGAGATTCTTACTTTTACCAGTGACTGATCCAAGCACAGAAATCAATATTCTTTTTTTGACTTATGAATTTCTCTAACAAAATATTTCACTCGATATCTTATGCAGACAAACATCTCTTCGTAACCCTGATCAAATATAAAAATCATATATAGAGAAAATTACCGATAATCGATCTTAATAACACAAATCGAGGACCTCTCTTAGGATTAATCAAAATTAGGATTTATCTAAGTATCTGGATCCTCCACTGATTCATAAGACTTTTAGAGAGAGAAAATCCATGAAGAGAGAGAAAATTCTAGAGAGAGAAAGTAGAGAGAGAAAATGGAGAGAGAAATCTTCGTATCCTTCTGATGAGGCAATCATGATCGAGATCATCAGAGGTCCTATCAGGATGACTCAATATGAATCAAGTGTTACAAATTTTGAATAGGATCGGACTGGGATCAGATCTACTGCACGAATTTCGGAGCAATCTCAAAGCATCATATTTTTATTTCAAGTTTATCCTAGGGTCTGTGATGTAATCAAAGAGAGGATAGAAAGATTCTAGAGAGATAAAATTCACAAAAAGAGAGAAAGATTTAGAGAGAGAAAATAGAGAGAGAATCTAGAGAGAGAAATTGGAGAGAGAAAGTAGAGAGAGGAGAGAGAAAAAATTTTTCTCTCTTCTTCTTCTTTTTATTTTATTTTATTTTTTTATTTTTCTCTTTCTCTTTTTTTTTTTTCTTTTTCCTTTTTCTTTTCTTTTCTTTTCTTTTTCTTCTTCCTTCTTCTTTTCTTTTCCCGTGGATTTCTTTAGGCCGAAACGGGGGAAGAATTAGAGGAACGTTTGTCCATGGTCCGACGGACTGCGGTGGCATGGCTGGTGGTCGGCCAGCAGCAATCAACGGCGGTGGAGTCAGAGATGGCCGGCGATGAGGTTCAGCCGGTGGGAAAATTAGAAAAATTGAAAAACAGGGGACCGCCCCTTTTTTCTTGAATTTCTCCGGTCATTGGCCGATCACCGGCGGCCATGATCTTCGAGAAACATAGGCAGAGAGGTAGGGGTCCAAACCTAGGGGTGCGGCACCATGGATAGCGGCGCTGGTGGCCGGAAAAGGGAGGGAGATGGCTCGGCCGAACAGAGCAAAACAGGGTCTCCTTTTCTTCTCGATTTTTGGCAAAATCGGCCCGCCGGCAGCGAAGTTTGGGGCCAGAGGAGAAAGGGAAGAGCGAGAGAAAGAAAGGTCAGAGCCTTACCTGAGCTCCGGGGGCTTCTTTGACCTTCAATTTCCGGCGAACACGAGAAGAGGCTGCCGCGGCTTCTACGGAGAAAAGGAGGGGAATCGGGCTCGAAGATCACCGGTGGAGGGTCTTGAGAGAGGAAGAGGCTTATTTATAGGGAATCCTAGAGTTCTAAAAGACCTAGAGTCCTTCTCCGATCGGGATTCATTGGAGAAGAAGACTCCCTTCGGGAGTCTCCTTCCGTCCCCCTCTTTTTTTTTTTTTTTTTTTATCTGAATTATTACAAATACAATTATCAAACAATTAAATTATAAATAAACGTAAAATAAGCTCACCATCAGAACGACATATACTCGTCGAATATTTAAAAGCCCATATCATCGTGTGAAAAGTGTGGAATATTGATTCCAGGCAAACATATACATCAAAAGAAAATTCCATGCAGATATCTTCCAAGAAACCTCTCGACTACCAGCTGGCCATGAAAGAAACCTTTCCTTGGATTGCCTCCCTGACTAGGTCGTGTTCTTTGCCTTGTCCAACTTTCATGGCTATCTGACCAGCTCATCTGCTACAAACAGACAACAAATATATTCTTTATTATTAATATTTTTATAAATAAATTATAAATTTTTTAAAATTTATATTTATTATATCTATATCTAATAATTTATGAAATTTAAATTTAAATTTAATTATATTAATAAATCTAATAAAATATTTATCTCATACACGAACATCGAAATTGCGCGATGATGACGGTGATGGTTATTATATCATTTAAAATTATTTTGATTATTTTTAAAATTTTTTTAATATGATATTTAAATTTTATTTAAAATTAATAATTTGATTAATATTAATTTATGAGTAAAAATATTAAATTAAAATAAATCTATATATATATATATATATATATATTAAATTATTAGATATAAATATAATTTAATGATAGTGCCGGATAAGTATAACTCCGTTTTAGACCTGGGCATGCTCGCGTCAGATACAGGATTGTCAGTGACGTGAGTGATGTCCTGCCCAACCCTACAAGTCAAGGCCATGGTTGTCATGTCACTGCCCAACCCTACAAGTCAAGGCAATAGTGCCCGCGGAGGAGCGAGGGGGGCTGAAAGGTCTCCAGTTCCCCATTCTACATGGTATCAAAGCAAGTGGTGGATGTGACATGACACACTTGGGCGCGCAAGTTCCCCATTCTGCATGCCACCAACCCAAGATTTTGAAATTTTTGGCTCTAGAGCGCGCTTCCGCTTTGAATAGCAAGATTTTACTACGATATTTTATAAAAAATATTTTATTATAAAAAATATTTAAAATATTATATATCTATTTTTTATATATTTTATTATTATTTTTATAAAAATAATATTTTATTATTTTTAATCTTCCATGCTTTTCTTCTTCGTAGCTTCTTCTCGCTATCTCCCGCCTCCTCCTGCTAATCGAGCATGCCGCTCGTCGCTCCACCACGTCGATCGAGCCCGTCTCCCCACTGCCACCCCCTCCTCCCGCTCGTCTCCCCCCATCGATCGAGCCTGCAGCTCGCTTACCCCCCTTTTCCTTTCCACTGCCCGCCTCGCCCCGCCAGCCTCCCCCCACTGCCCTCCTCCCGCCCGTCTCCCCCCGTTGGTCGAGCTCGCGCTCTCCGCCCCATCGCTACTTGCCTCCCACGGTCATCACTCGCTTCCTTAACCCTTTTCCCCCTTTGCTGCTCAGGCTTGCTATTTCCTTCCTCCTTCGTCTTCGCCATGCGCCTTGCCATAGTTACACCGCCGCCACTCAGGCTGCTGCCCCCTTCCTCCTCCGACTCCGTTGCTCATCTTTCTGTAGCCCTACCGCTGCTGCTCGAGCCCGTCGCCTCCTCCTCCTCCTCCGTCGCTTGTCTTCCTGCAGCCCACCACCGTCATTCGAGCCTGCCACACCCTTCCTTGTCCACCTCTGTCGCTCATCTTCCTGCAGCCCTACCGCTGGTGCTCGAGCCCACCACCCCCTTCTTCCTCTCCTCCCCACTCGAGCCCGACGCCCCCGTTCCTCCTCCGCCTCTACCGCTCGTCTTCTTGCAGCCCCACTGCTGCCAATCTAGCTCGCCACCCCCTTCTTCCTCCCCCATTGCTCAAGCTTGCCGCTCCCCTTCTCCTCCACCTCCAACGCTCGGAACCGCCGCTCGCCTCTCCGCTACCACATGCTGACCCATGGTGGGAAGGGATAGTGGACCACCGAAATGAAGGAGGAAGGAGGAGAAGAAGCATGACTTCCAAAACACCCAATCAATTTTTTCTTTCCAAATTGCATATGAAGTTTGAGTTATTTACCGCATTACCATGCACATGATCAAATTAAAATGAATTGCTGATAAATAGATCAATATTGTTCATCTTAAAATGAATAGATAGAAAAAGACTAACAGTAAAATAACTAAAAGAGATTTGGAGCACCATAGTAAAATTCAACTCTTAAACATTAAAATATAACTTATATTATTAATATATAAAAATAATTTATTTAATTTATTAACATATATTTATATTATTAAATAAATAATATTAAGAATTATATGTACAATAATATATTTTATGATATCGATATTATTAAACCAAGCTTTATATAAAAATTAATAATTTAAGATTTAACGATAATTTTTAAAAATTTTATAAATTATGATATTATTTACCAACATATTAGTTAAATGTCATAATAGCAATTCTGATTTCCGACACTTCAAGTTATATACCATAAAATATAAATTTATAGTAGCATTTATAATAAAGTCCCATAATAAAAAAAATATTTATTGAAAATAGCAGCATTTTGATAAGTAGCAGTATTTTTATCAAATGCAGCAAAAAAATTAGAAAAAAATTATAAAAATACCTCCTCAAATTTAATCCAATTTCACGTATATCTTCTATACTTTGAAAAATATCAAATTAATCTTTTTAGTTATTGATATATTCTAATATAGTTCAATCATCTATCTCCACTAATGAAAAGATAATCACATGACTATATATCATATGATATTATTATTTTATAAAATGATAAAAATATTCTTATCTCCATCTCATCCTCCTCCCTCCTCTTTGATGAATCCCCTCATCTTTTATCACCAACATCCCTCATTTTTCCTCCTCTTTCCTCCTCTTTCCTTCTCCTTTCTTCTCATCTATTTTTTCTCCTCCATGATAGCTCCCTCCATCTCCATCCATTCCTCCATCGGCTCCCCCCTCCCCCCAACCTCCCTTCTCTTTGATTGATCCCCTCCTCCATAGCCAGTGTCACTTTATTTCTCTCCTCCTTTCTTCTCACCTATTTCTCCTCCTCCATGGTGGTCTCTCCACATCCACCCATTCCTTAACCGCCTCCTCTTTCTCCTCATCCTCATCTTCCTCCTCCTCCTCATCTTTGTCCTTCTCCTCGCTCCTTCCTCCTTTTCAATTGATCATCTCTTCCTCTATTATCTGCATCCCTCTTTGTCCCTCCTTCCTCCTCCCTCCTTTCTCCTCACCCATTTTTTTTCTCCATGGTGGCTCCACCTCCACCCATTCTTCCACCTCCTCTCCTCCTACTCCTCCTACTCCTCCAAGCCATCTATAAATCATTCTCCTCTACAGTGGCCCCCTCATCCTCATCCTCTTCCTCCTCTAAGCCTTACCCATGAGCGAGGGTATTTCTATCCATTAAGAGGAAAAGATAATATTATTTATTGATAAGTGGATGACTGGATCATATTGAAATATAAATAACTAAAAGGATCAGTTTGATGCTTTTTAATGTATAGGGGTGCAAGCAAAATTGATTTAAAATTGAGGAGGTGTTCCTGTAATTTTTTTAATATTAATTTAGCGACATTTAATAAAAAAAGTCACAAGCAATTTTTATCAAAAATCATTTTTATTTTAGTAAGAGGTGAATCATCATGATCGATGCTATTACTGTATCTATCAATGAGTTTAGTTATGAGATGTCTGATTTTATCAGTATTATTAAGGTTGCTTTTACTATTACTACCACTTATCTTCATAAGTTGAGCAACATTTGTTATCAATATTAGAAAGCTCTTGTCATATCTTATTTGAAAAATCAAAATTTATAGAATATTTTGGATGAGTTAGAGACGATGCTAATAGATGTGATTACAAGAAAAAAGTTAAATCTGAAATCTAAAAAGATAATATGAATTCTTTAAATTTTAGTTGAACAAGATTATTATCTTCATATTTAAGATACAAAGGAGCCAAAGAAAGTATGAGATATTCTTGTAGTTATCCACTCAAATTTATGTAATGTGAGATGTCTTAAATGAAAATTACCTAAAGAGTAGATTTTGGTTCCAGACTTTTTGAAAAATTTCAAATTGGAATACAATTGGTTTAAAGATGAAGACCTGAAGTAGGAGGAGCTTGATTAGTTGAAGATTGGAGCTACTTTTGAAGACTCGAAGTATGACAAGATTGATCAGCTTGAAGATCAATCAAGTCTAGAAGAGAATCTTAAACAAGAGAAGCTTGATCAGATGGCTACAACCTCAAGTTCAAAAAGATCATGATCCAAGAATCCACTAATTTTGAAATTGCTTAGGAAGAGTTAAAGAATACCATAGTTAATCCAGTTATAGAAATATGTATTGAGGAATCGATCATGCAGAAGAGTCCTATATTAAAGCTATTCAAGATCTGGATCTTTCTGGTGGAGACTTAGTCAGCTATGAAGATGAAAAGCTAATTAATTTTGAAGTAGCTTGAGAGATCAAAGAACAAAAAAATATATTTGGTAGAGATGATTCTTGTTTTGCCTTGATATCAGTTGATTTTAAAGCTACTCTAAATTTTGAGCTATTAGAAGCTATATACATAAGGAGTTGATTCAATATTAAGAAAAAGCCAACTGTGTATAAATACTTCAAGTAACACAAATAGGGGCATGTAGATATGATCAAATTTTTATTTTTGATGTTACTTATATGTAGGTAATAGCGATGCTCATAGTTCTTACAACAGAACTTGATGTTCGTTGAAATCACTTAAATGCTCAAAGAAGTCTTGGCAATATGATGGTGAATTAATGCCAAGAGAAAGTACCATAGGACATCATCATCTTTGATATACACATTGAAGAGAATGAGACAACAAAGAATTACTATTTGACCTAATAAAAAAATTTCATGATTCAATCACCAACAAAAGTTCAACTTTCCTAGCGATCATGACTGCCAGAAAATGTTTGAATTTTTTTGACATCATGACCACCTGTAAAATCTTAAAATGCAACAGCAATGATAGCTTCTGTAGTGGTATAGTAGAGGTTGGAAAGATCATTGCCATGCTTGGGGAAGCGGGAGCCCCTTTGGGCTCCGTCGAGGTGGATTTTGCCTTTTGAAGGCATAACATGAAGAGCCGAAACTTGATCATGGACTTGAGACTTGAGAAGGGAAATGATGAATTGAGGCCTAGGATTGGCCTCAGGCGAGGTGACCATGATTGAGGATGGATCCAGAGGCATGAGATTCCCTTTAAAGAAGAGATCATCAGAAGGAGAAAGGGGATCAGACTAAAGGTCGCTGCCGTAGCTCCCCTCTAACAGACCATGAAATTAAACTCCCTCTCCTCATTACTGTCCAACTCCGCTTCCATCACTACTGTATAACTATCCTTCTCTTCTCCATCATCGTCCTCCTCCTCCTCGTTGTCCTCTTCCGCACAACAAACTTAAGATCAAAGAATGGACAATTGACGCTGACATCACCGCCATCATCGTCAGTTTCGGCCAATTTGTCAAAGATAGAGGTGGCGATGGGGTTGGTGGTGGCAGCAGTGGGATGCGGCTGGCATAGACAGAGATCTCTGCAGCCCTGAACAAGATGAAGAAGGAGATGTCGGCGGAGCTGAAGTAGAAGCTAGCCGAGGGGCGGAAGCGAGTGGAGGTAGAGCTACCGAAATACTCCAGAATTTGGAGAAGCAGAAGGAGGATACCGCTGGACTCCCATATCACCCCCTCAGTGATGAGATCATCAAGAAAGTTCTCCCCCCCACATGATAGGATTTTGATTGTTTGTTTGCTACTCCTATCCCCTTCTACTTATTACTTCATCCTATCTCTCTCCTTCTTCTTCTCTTTTTTTTGGATACAAATGGACGGTCACACCAATCTAGTGCGAGAGCAGTCTAAAAGGTCAAGATATACAAAATCCTACAAGACCAGCAGACAATCTTTGCCCTATCTCCACAGCCAGTCACTGGAGTACTCAGCAATAAAAGCTGCCACCCAATCTGCTGTGATATTCACCTCCCGATAGATATGTCGAACTCTAACTGCAACAGCTTGACGAAGAGAGTCCAAACATCCTGAATAAGTGGATGACCCTCGAGCTGCCTGACGTCTTCCTGAATCCAAGAAATGACAATAGCAGAGTCACCCTCCAGGAAATTTTCTCCATGTAAAGTTGTTGCCTGCAAAGGTGACACCTATCCAAGCAGCATGAAGCTCTGTAGTCGAGATCGAAGGCTCAAAGAGATGAGAGACATCAGCCACCAAAAGTCTCCCATCAGGACTGTGAATGACAAAACCAGCTCCACCCCTCTGTCCCTGACACTGCCATCAAAGTTAATCTTGACAAATCCGGGGGTGGAGGCTCTCAAAAAATGGATAAAACCCTATAGGTCGCTGTCGGGGCACGAGGGAGCTCCAGAGATCGAGGATGTCAAGGGATGAAGTGGTAGTATCACCTCACTATCGAAGATAAGGCTGTTCCTTGGCAACCAAATCTGGTAAGCAATATAAGTCCATCTGCCCATCAGTCACACTCTAATAGATGAAGCAAGGATGGGCACTAACCATGGATCAGTGCTCGTCTCTATGGTAACCATCCGTCTGTCTCCAAATGATCCTCATCTTAGGGTAATGCATGACAGCGTGCTCTACAAACTCATCCTCCATCCTACAGATTGGATACAAGGTCCGAACCTCCATGCCCCTCTCCCTGAGAAGTATCTGAGTGGGAAGCTGATTTCAGGCAAGTTGCCACAGAAAAATGTGCACTCTAGGATGAGCAGCAACTTTTCAAATCCAGATGGCCTCAATCCTCCTAGGAGGTGTGGGTCTGTACAAATAGAAGAGGTCACTCAAAGGAATCTTCAGATAGTAGGAGCATCCCCAAACCCTCGCACCCTGAATGGGGTGCACCAAAATCGAGATAGCAAGGATCCCTCCGCAAGTGGATCCCCAAACAGCCGATTGATCTTCTATGCTCTCCAGCTAGAGTCATCGGTAGTGGTGAGGTTAGACACCCTCATGTGGTCCTCCACCTCATTGCTAACAAGGGTCGCTAGCGAGATAGAGGAATGCTCGAAATCTAGATGTCTGGTCACCTCCATTGAGCATCCATCTCCGATCAAGCATCTGATCTGGTCCATCACCTGAGGCCTCCGAGCACAAATCTCTCTCCAGATGAAAAAGCAACCCCGAGCAACCGGTGGGTATCTCATGGCTCCATGCACCATAGTGGGCTCTCATCACCTTATTCCACAAGTATTCTGGTTGGATCATGAATCTGGCTACATGCCTGACAATCAACACCTCCCTCCTCATCATTAAAGAATGAACCTAGGCTACCATCTCATATTAGCTGACACACCACTCCCAGGAGAGTAGATAGACCTGATGACAATCGCATCCAAATCTTCATAAAAGTTATAAAACTGCTGCTCCATCTCTCTAATACAAATAACTGAGACAATCGTATTGGTCAGGAGGTAAACTGGAACAAAACTTAGTACTAATCTCACCGGAGTCATCTTGCCCATGAAGGAGAAAGCATTGGCCTATCAGCCCTGAAGATGCTGCTGGATCTGTTACTCCAAGGGCCTGCACTCAGCCCACCAGAGACGATAGCCTGTGATTGGAACATCGAGGTAGGTCAGCATCCCTAACTGCTCCCAAATCCTTAGGATCTTCTTGATTGCTGATCTGACTTGGGGCTTCATTCTCGAGCTGAAAATGATCGCAGACTTCTGAATATTGATCAACTGTCCTAATATTTGGCAGTAGGACTTGATAATGGAGGCAAAGTGCTCCATATTTTGAGTTGAGGCACGTCCGATGAGGAGGCAGTCGTCTGCAAAGAGAAGATGCGAAAGCGGCTGGGCACCAGAGACAGGCCAATATGGTTCAGGGCCTGTTCCTGAATCGTTGCTTTCAATACCCTGGATAAGGCATCAGCACATAAAATAAACAGGTAGGGAGAGAAAGGACAATCTTGGCGAAAGCCCACAGAAGAAAGAAAGAACTTCGTCGGGGTGCTGTTGACGAGGATGGTGAAGCTCGGGCTCTCGATGCAGTCCATGATCCAGTCAATCTACCCCTATCCAAAACATAGCTCCTAAAGCATCCATCGGAGGAATGCCCAACTCATTCGATTATATGTCTGCTCCACATCCAACTTGATCGCCATAAGGCTGCGGTGACAGAAAGCTCTTTAAAGGTCGTGCATGAACTCCTGGACAAGCAAAATATTGTCGATACTAGACCAACCTCCAACAAAAATGCCCTACTCCAAGCTAATAAAATGAGCATCAATGGCTTCAGCCACCCTACCAGAACCCTCATACTCACCTTGTAGAGGGTTGTGCAGAGGCTGATAGGTCTGAAGTGCTCAGGGATCTAAGCATCCGATCTCTTTGGAATGAGGATCATAAGGGTTCGCTTCCATGCCACCAAAATACCTTTGGACTCGAAGGCTGCCTACACCGCCTCCACTACCTCCTCTGAATGATCGACTAGTACCAACGAAAGAAGAGCGGAGGAAAGCCATCAGGCCTTGGGGCCTTATCTTCTCCAAGAGACCAAAGGGCCTTACGCCTCCTTAGAAGATACCGATCAAGTCAAAATCTCATTCTCTTGTATGGAGATACGAGATACCGGCTAAGCACCCAAGATGGGATAGTCCTCACCCAGCAACCTCATCCACCAATCTCTTAAGAAATGGAGGATCTCCACATGGATCCCTCCACTATCATCCGCAACACTACCATCACTCCTCCGTAACTGCTTGATGTGGTTGGCGGACCTTCGAATCAGGATGAATTGATAGAAGAATCTGGTGTTTCAATCCCTCTTTCGAATCTACTGAATCTTGAACTTCTGTCTTCATAAGATCTCCTGCTACCTCAGAAGAGAGTGATGCTCAAAAAGCTTACTGCGCACCACCCCCAATTCAGGCTCGAGTAAGCCACCTCTCCGATCCTCCCTTAGCTGTAGCTCCATAATATCTGCTTCGACCTACTCAATCCATCGGAAGATGTAGCCCACCTCCAAGTGGTTCCAACTTAGGAGTCTGCGTCTCACCAGCTCTAGCCTGCGGGTCACCCTATATCTCACATTCCTACAGTTCAGCATCCTCCATACCTTCTGAACCAAGTCTCAAGATCTCGGATAAAGGATCCAAAATTTCTCAAACTGAAAGGGGGTCCTAGGTCGATCTAGACCATTTGTTGAGATAAGAATCGGACAGTGATCCGAGGCTATCCTCGATAGGTGCTGAAGAGAATATCCTGGATAGCATTGGATCCAGTCAACAGAAGCAAGTACTCGATTAATCATCTCCCAGATCCAAGTAGACCCATGCCGATTGTTAAACCAGGTGAACCCAAGCCTGTAATTAATTCGAGATCGATCAGTCCAGTGCTACTGATGAACTCTCTAAACTCCTTGGACTCCACGTTGTCCCTATCCTGCCCACTACCATGCTTCCCATGGGAGCTAACAATATAGTTGAAGTCTGCAGCCATCAGAGAAGGCAAGTCCTGCATCAGGAGTCTAAAATTCTCCACCCAGAGCATCCTTCAATCCCTATGCTCGGTGCTCGCATAGACACCAGAGAGGAGCCAAGGCTTCCTAGACTGGTCCATGATGACAAGGACCACCTACTGCTAGCATTTATGAAATGCATCCACTCTAATCAAGCCACGATGCTACATCATCAGGATGCCTCTCGGCAGTCTCCGAGACTCCATAGCATAAAAACTCCAGGCCATAAGGATCCTCCATTTGATCCGAGCCAGCCCAGTCCCAAAGAGGTGAGTCTTGCTCAGCACACAAATATCAGGACCATACTACTGGATCAACTGACCGAAGGTTGATCAAAAGGAGGGCTTTCCAATCCCTTGACAATTTTAAAGCAGGATCCTCATGGAGAAGACTCATCAGGAAGGGGGCCCACACTCGTGCCCCCCTCACCATGAGAGTCCACCACAGCCACAACATCCAACGGCTCCTCCATCTCACCTCTCCATGCCATCCTCTTGCTCCCCTATTTTCTTGTTCATATCATCTATTGCTATTTTGAAATAAGAAGTCAAATTGCAAGGGGATTTAACGAGGACATATCCAATGTGTAAGTCTCAGAATTCAATGACATCACCATAAAAAAAAATGCAGAGAGAGATATCCTGTATTGGGTTCGGGTCTAAATATAGGGCCCATTCATATTTTTTATCGGGCTCGAACATATCTTTGGCTTGGTCCTGACCCAGCCCAGATTTGAGCCCAAATTTTAGTCCAATCAGTAGTCCAAAAAATCTAATTAATAGCCCGATAGCCCAATCAAGCTTGATTTCAAATGGGTTTAGCCTGGATACTTGGTAGATGTACCTTGTCATGTAAAAGCATCCATCATCCATCCCCTTGCAGCCATTGCCTCTAAACATGTCTAGTTCTTGGATTCTCATATCTTCTAAAAACATCAATATCGATTTTCATGAGAAAACATCTTCCTTCATCGCTGACTTCGCCCTAGCCCTCGTCCATCTGCCACTACCTTTGTCTGTCTGCTATCTTCCGATCTACCCCAATCCCACCTTCATCCGTCCACCACCACTTGCCGAGGCCAGGGAGCCCTTCACCGCCTCATAGTTGCCATCCTCCACCTCTGACACCACCACATCCGATGCATCATCCACCGTTCAGAGATCACTCATGCCAATGGCTCTTTCTTTCATGGCATCGTCGGATCCAACCTCACCGACTAGTAGAGCACCTACACCATCCTCTTTGCCTTTGGGAAGGGAGAGCTGGACAATCACCACCACGAGCAGCTCTTGTCCCTGCTATCGTCAATGGCCATGCATCCGCAAGGGGCTACAACTCTGGATGTGGTGCTGTTTCCATAGCCACCTATGTCGAATAAAATGACATTGAACAATGGATCAGAGATGAGAATCTCCTTCACGAGGAGCTAGAGGAAGAGCTCCTCCTGGAAGAAGCCCTCCACTCCCCAAAGCGTGCCATAGCTGAGGTTGGATCACCTAGTCGAAGTAGGCGAGCTCATTATACATCACGTAGTAGGGGCCATCGAGCAGGACCTTGAGAAGGCTAGACTCCCTATCAAGGTCAAATGACTCGACCATCGTGGGAAGGAGCCCAATCGGGAGGAAGTTCTCATGTAGGAGCTCATAAAATTGAACCACCCCCATCAATGGCCGTCGTAAGGTGCCGATAGAAAGAAAGAAAGAAAGGAAGGAGACAGAAACATAGAGAGAGGGAGGGGGTTTCAGTCGGGTCTCGGGCTTGGGTTGGTCCAATTGGGTTTGGGCTGGGCTTAGGCTTGGGCTCGGGTCGGGTTCGGACCTTATGTTTTAAAATTTTTGAGCCTAAGCTCTATCTGAAGCCCAAAAAATATTTCATGTTGAGCTCGAAAATGGGTGTAGCCCGGCCCATTTCCAGCCCTATCGAAAATAAGTAGCATCGCTCTGCAAATACCTTATTTATTTGGATTCTCAAATCTTATGGAGGCTATTTCGATCATTTCAAAAAATTTTATTGACATGGCATTTGAGTCCAACTTAAGTTTTACGAGCAGTTTAATGACATGGGTTAAACTGCAGGCTTAAAATAAATCTAAAGGCTGTCTATGTAGATTTTAGAAACCATTAGATGTAACTATAATTTCGATCTAATCTTAGGGTATTCTATTTTTTTTATTTGGTATTTATTTTGGATCTTGAATCGTATGATCGATCAATTATGTATAGCATGCTGTTGCGGCAAAAATCCATCTTAAGGTCGGTAGGCTGAAGTGGGGCGGTGACTGCAGGACAGCAATGGCTGGACAGTGGCAATAGGATCTATAAGAAAAATCTCTGATCGGAGTTGGCTCCGATGGAGACCATTCGATGCTCAAATAATCTGGCACAGATGGAAAGGAGTGAGCGCTTAGGGAGAAAAGTTTTTCATACCTTGAGAATCTCCTGTAGGTCTTTATTTATAGGCAGAGGCTGAAAACTATGATAGAAAAAGAAAATTAGACAGTTAGTCTTACTTTATCTGACGAGATCCGTCCATTGTCTCCTACTTTGTTGAGAGAGATATATTTTATTCTCTCTTACCTCATTGGGAATGCTAACTAAGTGGTTAGTTTTGACTTATCAGATGAGATATGTCCGTTATTTTCTGCTCTGTGGCCAGCTATCATGTCATGGTCATTTGAATTTGAAAAGAGATATGAAATTTTCAGATCAGATTGGGTTCGAAAAGGGGATCTCAAATCGACCAATAGCATGGCTGGTAGGGGTGTCTTTCTAGTGCAGGTAATAAGGATCCATGATTGAAGTCAGGATCGATGATCAAAGTCAAGAGGCTGATAGTACCACTCAAAATGATTCGGCCAGAAGGTGGGATTGGTAAGATCCAATCTTGTTTGGATCTTTCACTTGCCCATATCTTCGACTAGCTTCGACTAGTACAAAATCACCCTCAACACATGCCATTCTACATATATGCTCTTCTTAAAATCTCAATCTTTGTATGTCACCCCTCTCTACAACAAGAGACATGGGTTTGGTTGTTTGCAGGAAGGATTTGGCTTTATGAAGCCAGGTCCTTCTACTGCTAGAGAAACTAGTAGAGCCTGCTGATGCCAGTTTAGTTATTGGAATCACTGAAGATTTCATGAAGCCATAAGCAAAGGATGAAGAACAGAAGTAGGAAAATTTTATTGAAGACAAAGAACTAAATCTAAGTGATAAAAATCCGATAGGGTGGCCTACAGAAACCACAAGTACCTTCAAAGTTTAAAGTCTGAGAGGGGCTATTCCCCAATCACTACATTATACCACTATTCACAGAACTGGGTTGGACATTTAGAGTTTGGGAATTCCTCCAATGGATTACCAAGAAATCAATTTCCAAATTTTGAGAAATAAAAAAATAATTTCCATAACATTTTGCGGTAATGCATTACTATTTCTTTAGTCAACATGTAGGAAGATAGAGTATTTTGAAAGTTCAAAACTTAAAAAAATAAAAAAATCTCTTAGCACACAATCTAAATTACAATTCTATTAAGCAATCCCACCAGTTAGGCAAGTGAAAATATTCTTAGTCAACACACTCATGTAGTCAATTATTTTTACATTTTGCACTATAAGGATTTGAAATATTAGCGATGATATTAGCGATGAAAAAAAAAGCCATCCTAATAATAGTCTTTAACCATCAAAAAAATGATCAAAAAAATAGCCATCGCTAATACTATTAGCATTGAAATTTTGATAATTAGCAATAGCAAAAGCCATCGCAACTAAATTTAATTTTTTTTAAAAAAATTAGTTATAATTATAATTAAATTAATTAATTATCGACTACTATTAGCGATGGAAAGAATAGCCACCACTAATAACTTTGAAAAAAAATTATTTAAAAAATTATGAAATTTTTTTTATTACAGTATTACGATAGTGATTAGTTTTTAGAGACGAAAGATTATCGTCGCTAATACCAAAAATGATATACCAATGGCACTAGCAACGGCCACCTTTGCCATCGCTAATATTCTGCCAAAAAGACCCCCTGGCCCATGGGAGAAAAAAAATTCACACCTCTTGCCGATTCCCCCCTTGCCGGTGCCTCCTCCTTGCCGGCTTCCCCCCTCACCGGCACCTCCTTCCCAGCAGTTCCCCCCCTCTCCAGCATCTGTTTCTCAACAATTCCTCCCTCCCTACGCTCTGACGTCCCACGACCTTGAGCCCACACTTTGGCCATGCCTGCGGTCGCCCCGACCCCTCCAGCCCCAACCCCATGGCCCCTGCCTCGCCACCCCCAGACCATGGCCCCTGCTCTGTCAGCCCGACACCACGGCTTCGACCCATGCTGCCTTTTTGCAGCCCCATCCCCATGCCCTAGTCTCTACAGATGCATCCCCGAGTAGTCCCCCTATGCCTCAGTCCGTTCCCCTCTCCCCAGTGCCTCCTTCCTAGTGGTTCCTCCCTTCCTATGCTTCATCATCCCACAGCCCCGAGCCCACACTTTGGCCACACCTGCGGCCACCCCAACCCCACCGGCCCCAACCTTGCCGCCTCAACCCCGCTGGCCCGACCCCACTGCCCCAATCTTGTGGCCCTGACCCTACGGCCCCTGCCCGTCAGTCTGACCCCGCGGCCCCATCTTTATGCCCTAATCTCTATGACCACATCCCCAAGCCGGCATCCCATCCCTGAACCATCCCTTGCGCCTCAATCCCTACGTGCCAGTCCGCACTTCAATCTCAACACGACAGCCCGTCTTCTGCTATGAGTATTAGCAATGGCATTAGACATCACTAAAAGTTAATTTTTTATTTAAATTATGTTAATTAAGTATAATTAGATATTAAAATTAATTAATTAAATATTAATTTAATTAATTAGTTATATATTTAATTAATTAATTAATCAATTAATTAGAAGTATGGGACTTGGGTCTCGACATGCAAAGTGCTTGGATCGAGGGAAGGTGCCGAGTAGCATTGCAAACATGGGGCCGGGGCATACCCTGCATGCTTGAGCCTCGGATCCCAGCTGACGTCTAAGACATCCAACCCCATGTGCCTTGCATGCTCAGACTCAGGGAAGGTGCCGGTCAGCATTGCGAACATGGAGCCGGGGCGTGCCCTGTGCACTCGGGTCCAGCTAGCATCCAGCCCTCCACACCCTATGCTCTCAGGTCGATGGAAGGTGTCAGGCAGCATTGCAAACATAGGTCGGGACATGCTCTGCATGCTCGAGCCTGGGTCCCAACCAGTGTCCAGAGCAGCTAGTCTTTGCGTAATGGCTGAGTGCTGTAATAGCTGTAACATAAATAGTTTGAAATTTCACATCCAGCAATATAAAATCATAAAAGCACAATGAATGACGGTGTGTGTATAAAGGTAGCTGGTGGAAAGAGACAGAGAGTGACTACTATGGAATCCTCAAAGAAGTGATCAAGATGACCTATATTGGAGGTAATAGTGTCATTTTATTAAGTGCCAATGGTTCAATAACAACAATGGTATGAAGGTTGATCCATAGCATGGACTTATTGAAATCAAATATGGATCAAAAGTATATGTCAACGAGCCATTTGTGCTAGCTCAATAAGCTGCTCAAGTGCATTATACTCCTTTTCCATCAAGGGAGAGAGGAAGAAAAGATTGGTGGGCTGTATGTCGAGTCAAGTCTCAATCCGTTTATTATGTGCTTGAAGAAAAAGAAGAATGCTTTCAGATGGATAAACATTAAGGTTTCAACGGTCTTCAATAGATGCCAAGTTGGATGCTTCAGGAATTTTCATACATGATGGCCAACATGAGAAGGTTGACCCAACTGATTTTTTTTTAAAAGACAATCCTATCCAAGAAGGAGAAGAGGAAGAAGAGAAAGAGGTGAAAGAAGTGGAAGAAGTGGAAGAAGAATCCGAAGGATACCAGACATTTGAAAAGATCGATGAATAGGACTAAGTATATAATCCTTGAATCATTTTAATTATTTATCTTGCATCATTTTAAATCTTGCATTGCCATCCATAATTGTATAATTAATTTGATGAATCTATTTATTTTTATTTTCAAAGATTATATATCATATCTTCAGAGGCTGGAGCCATGCATGCCACCGAGGACAGAGCTCTCGAGGAGAGAGCGATCATGCGGCCAGCTTGCATGGTTCTGCACCTCTCACATCAAGTGATAAACTTCAACCCTTTAGATATTCTCATTTATATTATTTTGTCCTTTGCTAACTAATATAACATCCTTTATATTAGATATTTTGTGCTCAGATTCGGATGATAGGGATTCACCAGTGACCCCACAATCACATGCAACAGCGACTGGCTCCCAAACACAGAGCCGTGGTCGAGGACCCACTCGGCTCGTAGCACCTCTGACTCAATCGAAGGATAGAGAGCTCATCCACGTCAGATCCGCTCGTAAGTACTACAACTTCAATTAGAATTTAGCCATTCTAGAGTTAATATTTATTTTTCAAAATTAATTTGCAATACGTTTAGGGAGCTTGGTTTAACTCATGTGGTTACTGGCATCATCCGATGCTTGATGTCGGAGCCAATGAATGACTTCTCCACCTGGCCATCTGGAGTTCGTGATGCTACTTGGGAGATATTTCGGATAAGTCAGAAATATTTAATTTTTAAATTCATGATATATTTATATTCTACTTATTAACACACGCTTCGATTCTATCTTATAGGAGTACTATCGATTCGAGACTCTCCAAGATGAGGAGACTAGCCGTCGGACCTTCGATGAGGTGGCTACATGGAGGCTCCGAGATAGCTTCTACAGCCTCAGACAATCCACCATCGAGCATTCGGTTCTTAGTCACCATCGGACTAGAGGTCCTACAGGGATCACTGGGTGCAGACGGATGTATAGGAGGCCCTCCACGATCAGTGAAGCAGCGAAGAGTACTCCAGTAGACAGCAGAGGGTCTGACAGAATCGGACTATCCAGCAGGATCCGATCAAGTACACGAATGGCTCCGTCGGCACACATATTGTGGCCGATAGACTGGTAATAAATCTATATCAAAACTCTTTACTATAACTACAAAAATTCTTATATATATATTTTAATTAATTTAATTTTATTATTTACTTATTATAGATATGATAGTTGGGCCATCCACCAGACCAGCTGCGGTTGTGGGAGGCTATATACATCAGTCTAGGAGGACTGGTGATTACTTGGATTCTATATCGTGATAGATCGCGATAAGAATTTTAAACTATATTTATTAAGCTGTTATAGGAATTGATATATATATTAGAACTAATGTATTCTGAACTGTGTAAGTGAATTACGTAGAGTATGTCATTGCATGGCACAGCAATGAACCATCCACTCAGCCCCTCCTTAACCTTGAGGGATGGCTCAGGGTCACCAGAGGGATGAGTAGGAGTCGGGTCATAAGTTTTGGTCATAGCTTCGACCCTCCAATGACTCAATGCTCTTCGACGTCCTCACAGGTCTCGACATCCCAGATTTAGAGTAATGTGCATGTGGAGGAGATCGTACAGAGACTTCTAAGCCAGTGACCTCAGAGCTTTCGAGATGCCGTCCGTAATACAGTCATAGAGATTTTTTGAGACCCACAGCTATGCGATCAGCTGGGCTCATTGTTCCAACTATCACATCAGGTTAATTTTATTAGTAAACTCTTTTACTTGTTTTAAATTTTCATATTTAGAAGCTTCACATATTTAGGTTTGAGTCGGAGAAGAGGATCTAGAGGTTAAAAATTCAATCTAACTATCAAATTGATGGGCAGAGGGGGGATGTATAGCTTCGTATCATCGAATAGAATGTGTAGAAATAATCTATTCAAGAATTAGAAGAGTATATCGAAAGATATGACTCCCTATCAAAAGATACGGCTCCGTATCAAAATTTATTAATAATATTTTATTTTTTTTTATTTCAAGATGCTAGGACATCCGACTTTCTTCCACCAGCTGCTGGAGAGAAGCAGGAGGATGAAGAGGAAGATGATGTGGAGGATCTGACAAGATTTTCTTTTATTTTGATCTATTATATTTTTTTTGATACTGCTTGCAAAATTGTATAATTTATATTTTTAATATAATATAATTAATTTTTTATTTATGATTATCATATTATCTTTGAATTTTGATTATAATAGGTGTTAGGAACCATAATTAATTATAATTAATTAAAATAAATTTTAAAAAATATTATTAATTTTTTTAAAAAAAATAACTATCACCAACGGAGCAATCATTAATTTTTTTAATTTTTTTTAAATTTAATTTAAAAATAAAAAAATAATGATAGAATTTGACCGTCATAAATACCGTCACTAATAGCGATTATTAGCAACAGTTAAAAAATCTATTGCTAAAAGGGGCAATTAGCGATAAAGATTGTTCCGACCATCAATTAATGATGATGTTCGTCGCCAATATTATTACCAACGGCAAAATCACTATTAGTGATGGCAATTAGCCGTCACTAATAGTGAAATTTTTATAGTGTTGGATCAAAATAACTGGCTAAAAATAAATTTTACATGTAAATACTACTTTAGGTCGATAGTTCTGCAATGAACCCTTATTGTGGATAACTGTATAACAATATGACAAGCATTACAAAAGGTTTATGGAACAACAATGGTTGCCCAGTTAATAAAACACGAGTTCATGCATTACCTGGAGGATGCGCTTCCACGCTTGCCGTGAGAATCCAATAAAATATGGTACATCGAGTCCTAATAGGAGAGCTGGAAAAGACGAAGGACGATATACGCACATGTGCAATGCTAAAAAATAGAAGGAGAATCTGAGTATCAATACCAGTATATAACGAAGGAAAGGCACAAGCATACACATAGATGTACAACAAGCTTAACCAATTGGGTCCACTTTCACCCAAGGTTTTAATCTCAGGCGAGATCACGTTTTGTGTTTGTGCAAGTATGAGATATAAAAAAATATTGGTCCAAAAAATGTCAGAGAAAATAAGTCAATAAAAACTAATATATAGCCAAGGTGATAAGATACCAAGTGACATATTTTGCCATGAAAATCTCAATGAGATTACACTATTATTGACAGATATCTTTCCTCACATCTGCTGATTAGGCAAAGTATCCTTTATTTTTTAAGTAGCTTGAAAACTCATTATGGACATCTTGGTTGGTATAACCAAAATAATTTGACACCCGATTAAGATGAAATGATGGCTCATACAGTTATTTATATTATTTTTATTTTTTTCTAAACATGAGTACCTGACAACTAGGGTTAGAACTGGGTCAGGCCATATCCTACTTGAGTCTGTCCTGAAATTTTGTGACAAACCTAGGCCCAAGCCCAGCCTGAACCAGACTCGAACCAATTGAGCCGGCCCGAATTCTAAACACTATCGTCCATCTTTCTCACATCAATTAAATTTAGGGTTAAGGTTAAGGTTTGTTCGAGGTCAAAGGCAGCATGGGCAAAAGGATCAAATCAGTCGAGTAGTGTGGAGGTGTCGCGGAGCAGGATGATGTCATTATGGGTGAGGGACGCATCTGATTGATAAAGTCAGTGGAAGAGTTGAAGAAGACGGCGATCACTGCAAAAAAAAAAAAAAAATTAACGATCATAAAATTAATTTTTAAATAATAAAAATTAATTATTAATTTATTTTATAATCAATTTTATGACCAACATAAATCGATTGTAAATTCTTCATTGCAAATATTTTGCAACCTATTTTATTGATCGTAAAATTTTGCTTCCGATTTTGAAACCGAAAGTAAAAAAATTTAATTAAAATTTTACGATCGCTTTAGCGATAAACGGTCGCAAAATTTTTCTTTCTATTTTGAGACCAAAAGTAAAAAAAATTAATTAAAATTTTATGACCTCTTGAGCAATCGAAAATAAAAAATTATTAATTACTTTGCAATCATTTACTGGCCGAAATAATTGGTTGCTAAGTTTTTTAAATATTTTTTATTTAAAAAATTGATCATAAAATCAATCAAAATTTATTTTTTATAATATTTGAATTTTTAAAATCGGTTGCAAAATCGGTCACTAAATTCATTGAAAATTATTAAAATAAAATTTGGTTGCAAAATCGATCTCTAATTTTTATTTTATTTTTTATTTTTATGTTATTTTTTATATTATATTATATTTATTTTTTGTGGTATTTTTTTCTGTGGAGGTATAGGGAGAGTTCAGAACCCACAACGTCATCTTCTCTGATACCTCCATCGTTCCGGCAAATAAAAAAAAAATTCTGCGAGACTCCTAAGAATAGGAAAAGTAGAAAAAAAATTTAAAAAAATATAAAAAATTAGGAGAAAATATAAAAAAATAAAAATAAAAGAAAGATGAATTTTGATCACTTGAGGGAGATCGGTGAAGGCTGATGCCAGTGACAATGGGAAGCATGGCACTAGTGGAGATCGGTGGCAGGTGGCGGCAAGGAGAAGGAGAGGAGGTCAGTGTGCTCTAGATAGCTCGGGACAGAGAAGAAAAACACCTGAGGGAGATCGATGAAGGTCGACATCGATGATAATGGGGAGCACGGCGACAGTGGAGATCGGCGGTAGGTGGCGGCAAGGAGAAAGAGAGGAGGTTTGATGAAACGATAAGGGGAGGAGAAGGAGAAGGGAACCGCAGGAGGGGGGAGAGGAGGGGGGGAATGTAATCATCGGGGAGGGAGGGGACCATCGTGGGTGGACCAGGGAGGGGGCAAGGAGAAGAGGGGGTTTGGGCGTGGCTAGGGTTGAGAGGAGAAGGGGAAGAGAAGGAGAAGGGAAGTGCCGGAGGGGGAGGGGAGGGGAAATGCGGTCGCCGAAGAGGGGAGGGGGGGCCGTAGCAGATGGGCCAGGGAGGGGGTGATAAGTATAATAAATATCTCAATAAAAGCATCAAAATATATACTAATTGACTTTATTCCTTAATAATTGATGCTTTTACTTGTGTTTTGTAGGAAAGAGGATTGCCAATGCAAAGAGCTCAACTTGTAGATTCAAAAAAAAATTGGGCACAAATCGAACTTAGTTTGGATCTCAAATGAAGACCCAAAGCCAAAAGAAAAGAAAAAGAAAAAAATAAAAAAATTAAGAAGAAAAGCCCAGAAGCTTGCCCAGCCCAAGCCGCATGGTTCATAGCCCAAAACCAGCCAAAGCAGTCCATGGGGGTCCACAGAAACAATGTTCGATTCATAGTCGGTCCATAGATCGATGCACGCTAGGTTTACACATGGTCCACCAGCATAGTACTCGTGGTCTTTTATCGTGGTGCATGGGAAGTGGGGCTGGGTTTTGCACTATCGAATGGTGGAGAATCATCCAGGGCTTGATCGGATGGCTGAGGTGGTTTCCGACTGGAAAAAGAGTTCTAAAGATTGCACTATCTGACAGTCCTTGTTTGATCTAGAGGTTGATCTGATTGTCAGGATTGATGCCGACTTGATTTAGGATGTTTTGAGGTGGGATTTGGGCCATTTGATTGTGATCGGATGGCGGGCATGGGTTGAGGCATTTGAACATGAGTTATAGTCCTCTCATACTTGCTTTCAATTGGGATTTTGCTCTATAAAAAGGCTAGACTATGGCAACAGAGAGAATGGAGGAAAAGGTAGTAAGCAGTAGGCAGCCACAGCAAATTGTATTTTTTTTATTTTAGTTTTTGTTTTAGGTATTAAAGGGAGAGTGGAGAAGAAGATTGCCTCAGAAAGAGGTATTGTGATAGAGTTCTAAATCTTTTAGAAGATATATCCAAAAGTCATGCTTGGCTAAGGTGCAGTCTATAAGGGAGTATAGATGTTCTTACATAATTTTGTATATTTATTTTTTATTCTCTATAATTAATAAAATACTTTCAATTTCTATTCACTTTCTTTAATGTTGACTCCTGAAAAAATTACCTATAGTGGGATGGATCATGATCTTGACAGGATATGGCCCATGCCCAGCAAAAGTAATTTATTCTAAGATTTGATATTTACACAACCTGTTATGATTTATACAATCTAATTATTTGATAGCCTATACTTGTGGGACGAGCCATGATCTTGACAGGATATGGTTCGTACTCGGTAACATAGCCTATGCTTGAGATTGATTTGTAAAATTTCTAATTGATTATGAATTTAATTATTTAAATAAAATAAATATCAAAATCTATGTCTGTGATCGTCTGAAAATCTGAAAACATCTTTTTATCATATATATCCCTCAATTATCTTTGATTTAAATTAGTTAGTTTTAATTCAAATATTACCCACTTTTAAGAATCAACTTTTTTTTTTATTTAGTTAATTGTATCTCAACCCTCTGATACTCATGGATACTATCCCGACTCATCCTATCTGTATAGTTTGAGTTAGGTTTATTTTTGACCGCCTACAATAATGATCAAGGAGCGAGAAGAAGAGGGGGTTCAGGCGCAGCTAGGGTTGGGAGGAGAAGAAGAAGGAGAGGAGAAAAAGAAGGGGAGTGCGGGAGGGGGGAGGGGAGGGAAATGCAGTCGCCAGGGAGGGGAGTGGGGGCCATCGTAGGTGAGCAGGGGAGGGGGCGAGGAGAAGTGGGTGTTTGGGCACGGCTAGGGTTGGAAGGAGAAAGAAGTTATAAAGAAGATGTAGCAACCGATTGCGCGGCTAGGGTTGGAAGGAGAAGGAAGTTATAAAGAAGATTTAGTAATAGATAAATTGGTTGCTAAATCGGTCTTTAAATATAATATAATTTAAAATTAATTTTTTTAATTTTTAAAATTTTAATTTTATTTAGAATAAATAAAGGTGCCAACTAATTTTTTTCAGAATTCAAATTTACGATTGATTTTTTGGTTGAAAATATTAAAAAAATTTTGTGGTACCCTCGGGACCTCCGAGAGTGGCTCTGAAATGCCCATAATCTAATTTATTAACCAACGACTGAATTTGGCTCTGAAATGCCCAAAATCTAATTTACCAACCAACGACTGAATCGGGCCTAAATCATGCAGCCCAAAATACCATGACCCAAGTATTGGTTAGGAACTACTAAACTATTATATGCTGACCAACTTTTTCAATTTGTCTGGGACTATCACACCAACTCTGGTAAAGGATAGCTGCTTGCTCCACTATCTTTGTGGCAGTCGTGGCTTCGTATTTCAAATATCTATTGTTTCGCTCTTTCTATAGCACCCAACAATCAGTTGCGATTAAGTACTCCAGTACTGCATCCATTCTTTTAGCTAAACTGTTTTCTCTCCAGCTAGACAAGAGCTCGTGCATCTCCAACGGAACAGGGCATATATAGATGGAGAGTTTGCAAAAAAGTACCCCAGAAGGCCTGTGCATATATAGCTGCATTCAAGCATCAGATTTGCCAATTCTCTGCTTGCGAAGCACAGTGGACATAGTTCACCCATCCTTACTCCTTTCTTAGCTAGGATGTAACGACCCAGAAAAGAAAAAAAAAAAAAAAAAAAAAAAAAAAAAAAAAAAAAAAAAAAAAAACAGAGGAATCGGGAGGAAGAAGACTCCCGTTGAGAGTCTTCTTCCCACCGTGAAAAGGAGTGGGGAATCCGAGTAAAAACCGGATTCCTCCTCTATAAAATCCCCTTTCCCCTTCCTTTAGGTTTTTATCACGGGATTTTGAGAGATTGAGGGATTTTTTTTCAAAAGGATCCGCGGGTTCTTAGATGGAAAAGAAAAAGATTGCCGGAGTTCTTCTCGGCTGCCGGAGCTCGAGGTAAGCCCCTCCCCTTCTTCTTCTCCCTCTTCCCTTTCTCCTCTGGCCCAAAGCCTCGCCGCCGGCCACCGTCTTCGCCGGAAAATCCATGAACAAAAAAAATTTCTTGTTTTCCGATCTCTTTTTGATTCTCGCCGGCCGAACCTTGCCACCGACCGTCCACTGCCCACCGCCGCCTCCACCTGTTGTCGGATCTCCGGCCAAGCTGCCGGAGCTCGAGCCGTCGAGGGGGGGAACCTTACGGTCTCCCTGTTTCAGCCAAGGGAGGCCACGGGAAAAGAAAAGAAGAAGAAAGAAGAAGAAGAAGAAAAGAAAAAGGAAAAAGAAAAAGAAAAGAAAAAGGAAAAAGAAAAAGAAAAAAAAATAAAAATAAAAATAAAATAAAATAAAATAAAAAGAAGAAGAAGGAGAGAATTTTTCTCTCTCTCTCCTTTTTCTCTCTTTCCTCTCTCTACCTTCTCTCTCTACATTTTCTCTCTCTAGATTCTCTCTTTAGACTTTTCTCTCTCTTTACGGATTTTGTCTCTCTAGGATCTTTTCTTCCTCTTTGATTACATCATGAATCCTAGAATAAACTTGAAGATGAAAATAAGATGATTTGAGATTGCTCCGAAATTCGTGCGGTAGATCTGATTCCAGTCCGATTCTATTCAAAATTTGTAACACTTGATTCATATTGAGTCACCCTGATAGGACCTCTGATGATCTCGATCATGAGTGCCTCATCGAAAGGATACGAAGGTTTCTCTCCCACTTTCTCTCTCTACTTTCTCTCTCTAGAATTTTCTCTCTCTTCATGGATTTTCTCTCTCTAGAAGTCTTATGGATCAGTGGAGGATCCAGATACTTAGGTAAATCCTAATTTTGGTTAATCCTAAGAGAGATCCTCGATTTGTGTATTAGGATCAATTATCGGTAATTTCTCCATATATGATCTTTATATTTGATCAGGGTTATGAAGAGATGATTGTCTGCAATTGATATCCAGTGGAATATTTTGTTAAAGAATTCATAAATCAAAGAAGAACATCGATTTCTGTGTTTGGATCAGTCACTGGTAAAGGTAAGAATCCCTGTACATGATCACTATTATATATATGCTATTTTACTGTTGGTTTTGCTTCATTGGTTTTGCATCGTCGGATTTGAGATCGATGAATTTATTATACCTGAGATACTGTTATTTGATTTTGAGCATGAGTATGTTATGTCAATATATATGTATCAGAGATTGATGGCATGATTATATGGATATGACATATCTGAATTGATCATAATGCAAGTCAGAATTGATTTGATGAAATCAACACATAATGATTTAATGAAAAGAAAGAGATATATGGTATGGACTAGCCTTGTCATGTGGAACAGCCGGCCAGGAGCTCATGCCTGGGACAGCCCGCCAGGAGCTTATGCCTGGGACAGCCTCTCACGGGCTTTGGTACGTGGGACAGCCGGCCAGGAGCTCATCCTGGGACAGTCTTGAAAGACTTTTTAAAGTGGATTCGATCCGGATGATGACTGAGGTATAGACTTAGATAGTCCAGAGCCAGAAAGAAAATGTTAAAAGTCATGTGATTATGAAAAGAGAAATGAGAGATAAGGCATGAAACAATTGTTGAACAAAAGTGTTTCACCTGTTAACATATGATGATGCATCTATTTTGACAAGACAGCAAATTTATGATGTTTGCATTATTCTGGACATTGAATATGAGATTTTATATTTTATTGCTATTCTTTATTTTCAGACTATATTACTATATCAGTGTGATATGGGAATTCTTACTGGGCTGTAAAGCTCACACCCCTTCATCTTTCTTTTCTTTTCAGAGATACAGGATGTTCATGATTGGCTATGGCTTAGATTTATGGGTGAGCAGATGGATAGATAGAGTGTTATAGTACCTGATCAAAAAATTGAAGGAATGTTAATTGTTATTATGCAAGTTTTATGAATTACTGTTGAAATTAAATATTATGGTTGATGAGATTGTAATGATTTAATTTGGCCTTGCATATTCTTTAAGCTTACTCTAAGGAGTGTGCGGCCATCATGTATCCGACCCGGGTGTTGGGTTCGGGTCGTGACATAGGATGTCAGCTGTGAGAATTTTGTGATGATATCAAAGCTAATTAAATGTTTTGATCTTCTCTGGAATCTTAAGTTTCCATATTATTTTGCCAAAATGGGAGACTACACCACCGTGCATCAGAAAAAATATACACCTGTCGAATAGAAAACTTAGCAGAGGAACCCAATTTCAAAGTTCTGTTATCATCCTCATGGGAGAGAAACAGAAGGAAGGGAGGAGAACAACCTTTGTGCCTCCCACCAGTGGAGAATGATAAAGGAAGTCTAGAGTTGTCAAGCCAGCTACCAGCTGCTAAAAAACCTGCCACACTCGATCTTGGATTCTTGGCTAAAAGGAAATGATATAAATTTTGTTTAGAAATTAATTAATGATGTGATTATATGACTTGCCGTTACCAGCATTGTCCCTTCCCTCCCCCACCCCACACCCCCCCCCCAAAAAACCACCACCAAACAAACGAAAGTAGAAGAAGAATAAGAGGAGGAGAGGCTACCACAGATCACCATTCCAATCTACATATAATTTGGTCTATAGTACTTGTTGCCGTTGAAATCTAGATCATGGTTGGATAAGGCTGGAGCGGAAACGCATCCTTCCAAAAAAAAAATCTGCAAGCAAGTCCTGATCGGAGTTGGCTTCGATGGAGACCTTCCGAGGCTCAAATCAGATCACAGAAAAATAGAAGAAAAGGAGTGTAGAAAAAACTATGGTTGCGTACCCTGGGAGGTCCTCTGTAGAGCCTGTTGTAGGTTGAAGTCACGAACCTATCAAGAGAAATCATAGGGCCGATTCAGGTACAATGTAGCGAAACTTTCGATCGAAATTGATGGGATGGTTACCGCACCTATCTTATCCATTTCAGAGCCAACTGAAAGTCGTGGGTGGTTTTGAATTTGAATTAAGGAACATGTGGGATTGGCCCTCTCTTTAATTGAGAGTTTGCTCTAATTTGATGGAAGTGGATTGCTGAAGAGAAGAAGCGGCTGAGTTGGATCTCATCCAACAAGATGAGGATCGGTGTATGCTTAGAGTTGAAATCAGAACTCAGCATGTTCAGATATTCTACCATCTATCATCTGTGTTAGAGGCCAGTTGCCATGGGGACAGGAGTAAACCTGATGCCGAAGTAATAAATGGCCGATCCTAAGAATTTTGCTCAAGACGATGGTCCGAGCCCCACGATCGTCATAGGTCGAAGCTAAGATTAGACCACGTTACCACGACTAACAGCCCATATCTAGCCACAGACTCATATCTTCGATCCAAGGAAGAAATATCCCCCCAACACATATCCCTCCACTCTCGAGTTTGATTTGAACAAAGGGAGTACTGAAGTTTCGATTGGCCGAAGACAAATTATCCCTTCCACAAGAATGACGTGTGTGCCTCTTCGATGAATCGAATAGCCAGTTCAAACCATAATCATGACTGGAGGATGATCGACAGAGTTAGGAGAAAGGCACGTCTCATTTTTCGTTTATATCATTAATTGACTGACTGACGCCTCTCTACCATCAATGGATTGCACTATGTGTTGATCATCGAACGGTCGGATAGGATTCAGTATCCGAACGATTTCGATTTTCCATGCTTAAAAAAAGAGGTAGTGTCTCTCGCTTTTCTTATACGTTCTTAGACCATCTTTCTTCTCTTCCAATCAATCATCGACAGTTTACTTTCAGGCGATCGTCTTCGTCTCTCGAAGAATCGCCATCTTCTTCTTTTTATTCTACTACAATAGGTTGGTTTCCCTTCTCTCCTCTTTCCATCTCTTTTTCATCTTTCTAGTTCAGTCGTCTGTTGCATCTCCAATGATGGATTTTAGGAGCCATAGCGAGAATCGCTTCCTTCTTTTGTTGAAAAATATATCCTAAAGTCAATCATCTAGATTGTAGATAATTGTACCCCATATATGTATATGAATTATAAAATGATAAATATTATCTGACAAATTTATCATAAGAAATATATCTTCCTAAATAGAACTCATATGTTATGATGAAGTCCTTAGAGATACTTTCAAAATGATAAAAGAAGATTTATCGTGTGGCTCTTAAATCCTGCTCGTGACCAAATGATACAATTATTATAAGGATGATAATTATATCGAGTGTAGATCGTTGTGTACCATATTAGTTAGTTATCCTCTTAATCAAAACGTATGGTGACACGGATATAGCATATGGATGATATGTAGAAGTATATTTTACTGAGTGTGATTACTTTCAGAGTACTCTACTATTAAGGGTTGCTCTGATAAAATATGGGTATAAGTATTCCTCTAATCTAAGGCTGCCTCAATGACTTGCAAGTAACTCACTGTACTTTGGTGCTAGACTATCCGAATTTCTAATTTGGTGATAGAAAATTTTTGGGTATAATCAAGTACTTATGAAGTCTGAGTGCGAGTCAAGATAGGATTGATCGCTCTAAATAAAATTAGAGATGATGTATCACTGTATTTTAATTCAGCAAAATTTTGATCAAAGTAGTTCTAACGAGGAGTCATGAGATTTTTGAGGTTGAGACACAATGTGGATTACTCTTTCTGGGTTGATAGTTTAACTCTAAGTCATCTTTGAGTATCGAGAGTCAAAGAGATAAATTATACGGTAACTATATCTACATGGATTCTAAAGTATTGCTGGACATACATTCAACCTATCCAGACATCGAAAATTATTACTAGATGGTACCTTCGATTAGTATAAAAATTAATTTTTGTGCTACCATTTTAGATTCGAACTATGGGGTCACACACACAGAAGTACCTGTCTAATCAAATGACTGATCGACGATTATGAATCGTTAAAAGATTTAATTATCAATTTGATTGATAATTAATCCTGTGCAAAGATTGCAATAAATTATTTACTAATAGTTGATAAATTAAAAATTAATTAATTAATAATTTGATTGTTATTGGCTCAATTTGATTGAGCAATGAAGATTGGATCAAATCTAGTTGAATTGGATTCAGTTAGGTTTGCTTTGGATTGATTGGATGCAGTCTTATTGGATAATAGGGCTTATTCCAATTGACCTTAGAGATGCAAATCAAATTTTGAGTTAAATAAGATTCAATTAATTTAATATAGGCTTTGATTTGATCAAACCCTATTGAACAATAGGCTTGATTGGATCAAGCCCTATTGAATAAAAAATATTTCCTATAAACAGAATCTTAATCTAACTAATTTCTTAATTGGATTGGGGGCTAATTGATTTTCTAATTGAGCTAGGATCAAATTAGTTAGTTTGTTATAATTAATTTCTAAATTAGTTAGGATTGGATCCAAGAATTAGTTAGAGTTGGAATAAGATTCTTGAATCCTATTTGGAATAGGGCTGAACCAATTTCTAAACTCATCTATTTAAGATCTCTCCATACCTAACTCCTCTCTAATGTGAAATCCCATGCCCTAAATTAGATGTGCCGCACCCCTAGTCCCTTTCGTGAGAAAGGTTGCCATCCTCCCTTCTTCAAGTCACCAAAATAAAAGAGGGGGCGCCCAACAGTTGGACGCCCCAAAAGTTTCACATGCCAACCCCCCCATCTTGGAGTGATTTTATAAGAATTTGATTGCTACTTCCTGGGCATCAAAGAGGGTTTTTTTTTCAGTTCTATAGTAAAAAATTAGAGAAGAAAAGTTCTTTCCAATGAGAGAAAGAGAAAGAAGAAGAAAGATCTTCTTTCTTGTGCGCAGCGTTAGAGAAGGAGTTCTTCTTCTAATTTTTTTTTTAAATTTTTTTAAGATAAAAATTAGATTGAATCTAATTTTATTATAAAAATTTAGAGAAAAAATATCAAAAAAAAATTGGTTGGATGTTTGGGGCTTCCTAGAGTTCTAGATCAAGGAGAAAAAGGGAGAAGAAGACAGAAGAACGGTTCTTCTCTTGGGTCTCTCTTTTGGATTTATCTAGAGCTTAAAATTTTATATAATTTTTAGCATAAAAAATTAAATTAGATCTAATTTTATCATAAAAATTAAAGAAATTTTTTTTTTTAAAGGTATGAAAAGAAGAGAGAAAGGTTCTCTCTTATGCATGAGAGAATTGAGAAGAAAGAGTTCTTCTTTTGATCTCTATCGTAGAGATCTGATGTGTGGATTTATGAAGAAAAGAGAGGATCTCTTTGTTTTTCATCTTCTTCATATTCTTTTTAGATCAGCCAAAGTATGGTATCTTCACGAGCTAGCACTCTCGGGGTCATCAATCAGCACAAGGGCTTCGTATGAATACCTGTAGAGGCCGAATACATATGTGACTATCGAGTATCATGAAGAATCAATTATTATAGATTTTGGATACAGTGATCTGCTATCCACACTCAGATATAGAGTTTTGAACATAATTCATATTTAGATGTGATCTAAATATAATTTAGATATGATCTGATTCGTTATAGATGTGATCTATACTTGCTGAATTTTAGATTTTAGATTTATATACATGCATATTAGTTCATATCATAGATTCTGTATGATAGTTATAGATTTGATCTATGTATGTATTATAGATTAAATTGTTTAATCTATGTATGTTTCGCTGTAAAATTTTAAAAATGCATGCACAAAATGCCACGCTTCCCTTCATTTTCTTCTGGGGGCATTCTTGTTAGTGGAGGTGAGGAACAGGATGCCACATCTTTTACCCAAGATCAGATTGATTCTAAATTGAGAGTAAAAAATTTGAATCACATTCATGCTCGATATAGGATCCTGACTATCTTTGAATTAAAGTCTCTTGATCCTAGTGGTAGAGTAAGCAATCCTCCTGATAGGATAAGTTTGTATGAAGAAGCCTTTAAAGCTGGACTTAGGCTTCCTATTTATCCTTTTGTTGTCGAGATTTTCTATTTTTTCGATCTTCCTTTGTATTCTATCATTCCAAACACCTTCCATTTTATCATCGATTTTTTGGTTCTTTGCTCTAAAGCCAGGGTCCAGCCCTCTCTATCCCTTTTTCGATCCTTTTATATCATAAAGAGATGTCTTGAAGATTGATAGTACATCTCCCCATCGAAAGGAGTCTCTGCATTGATGAAGGTGGCTCCACCTTTGGTACATAATTGGAAGATTCAGTTCTTTTTTATTTTCGATCCTTTTATAGAGGATTGAGGGTGTCCACACTAAGATCGATCGAGGAATTCTGACTTTTGAGTTTCGAAGATCGAAGATGAAGATTTAGAGCGCTCTGTAATATTAAGAGGATATAGGATTTCTCCACTGCAAGAGTTGCTATCGGAGTAGTCTTTCTTTAATACAGATATCAATCTGGCCGATCCCAAAGATGAAGAGATCTCCATTTCTCCTCTCGATGTCTCTTTTTGTTGTCTTTCATTAATGTTGAACCTTTTTACAATAGTGATGAAGTCTGAGGAAGTAAAGAAGTTATTGAGGGGATTGTCAAAAAGGACAGCACCTTCTTCGTTTGTTGGCATTCAGAAGAAATCCAAAGCTTCGGACAATGGTGATAAGCAAGCAGTTCCTTCACCTTCAACTCAAGAGAGAGTTATCTCGATTCTTCTCCTTTGAAGTTAGTTTTCAAAATCTATCATGCTCTCTGCCTCCCAAGTTGGCTCTGTATTGGCAAAGTTAGATTTTGCTAAAGGACCGATGGACCAAAAACAAGGTTTAGGTTCATCAACTTGTAGGACTTGGGTCGGATCTTGTATATTTGACTTTTTTAGGACTTCAAAAATGATTATCGTGGAAGGTCACCTAGTGCAAGGGTGGCCAACTTTGAAAGCAAATCAGCCTTTAAATTTTTGGCCTAAGATACTTGTTGAATGTCGGAGTTGGAGAATTCCATTGTCAGATCCTTCACCTTCTATAGATATTTTCTTATATTTTTCTCTCAGACTTTGAAGTCTCCTTTCACTTGTCTTGCTACCAAGTAGAAATCTATGCAAATCTTCAATTTTGACACTCTAAGTTCTTTGGCGATCCTTAGTCCTGCTAGAAGTCCATCATACTTCGCTTCGTTGTTGGTAGCTAGGCAACTAGACCTCAGGGCATATTCAACAATGAACCCTTCAAGTTAGAGCAACAGTAATCCGACCCCTGATCCAATAGCATTTGATGAGCCATCCACATATATCACTCAAAAGTTTTTCGATTCTGATGACTCTAGTTCTTCTACTATATCTTCCTAAATGGGTTTGGGCATCTTTGGGTCATTTGGGATGGTGCATTCCCCAAGGATGTCTGCCAAGATCTGAACTTTGATGGAGGATCGAGGTCGGAACTGAATTTCAAATTTTGCAAGCTCGATGGCTCATTTTGCCAGTCATCTGAAGATGTCAAGATGATGCAAAATAGCTTTGAGTGAATGGTCTGTCAACACTACAATTAGATGTATATAAAAATATGGCCGAAGTCTTCTGGCTGTGATAATGAGCATGAAGATCAGCTTCTCCAGCTTCGTGTATCTGATCTTCGCATCATGCAGGACTCGGGTGATGTAGTAGATCAACCTCTGAATATTATCCCGCTCATAGACTAGCACAACGCTTATTACTGCTAGAGATACTACCAGGTATAAATCAAGCTCCTTACTGATGTTTGGCTTGCTAAGGAGTGGCGTCGACCTCAAATATTGCTTTAACTTTTCAAAGGGTTGCTGGTACTCACCAATCCATTGGAAATTTTTTGGTTGTTTCAAAGTTTGGAAGAACGGAAGGCCGCATTTAGCCAATCTCGAGACAAATCTATTCAGGGCTACCACTCGGCCAGTGAGGCACTGAATTTCTTTTATTTTTCTTGATGGACTCATTTCTAATATAGCTCGGATCTTCTCTGGATTTACTTCTATCCCCCATCTAGACACAATGAAACTTAGGAATTTGTCTAATGTCACTCCAAAAGTGCATTTTGTGGGATTTAGCTTCATTTTGTATTTTCTTAATGTTGTAAAGGTCTCTTCAAAATTCTCAACATGGGTCCTAGAGGACTTGCTTTTGACAAGTATGTCATCCACATAAACCTCTATATTTCGATCAATTTGATCTTTGAAGATCTTGTTTACCAGGCATTGGTAACCGTGTTTGCATTTTTCAAATCAAAAGGCATCACCCTATAATAAAAGAGATCTTGATCAGTAATAAAAGTCATTTTCTCCTTATCTTAAGGAGCCATTCGGATCTGGTTATATCTAGAAAAGCCATCTATGAAAGTGAGGAGCTCATGTCCTAAAGTTGTATCAACTAGCAGGTCAATTGAGGGCAAGGGATAGCTATCCTTTAGGCATATTTTACTAAGATCTGAGAAGTCGATGCAGACTCTCCACTTGCTATTCATCTTCTTTATGAGGACTACATTCATGATCCAACTGGGGTAGTTAGCTTTCCGAATGAAGTCTGCGTCCAGCTTGTCTACTTCTTCAGCTATCATCTTTTGTCACTTTGGTTTGAAGCTTCTTTTTTTTTGCTTAACAGGCTTATATCGTAGACCTCCATACAGGCTAAAGATGAAGCCTATCGTAGACCTCCGAATATCCACATCTCCATCGAAGTCTGCATCTACATAACCGTCAATCAGCCCCTGAGCCTCCCTGGATATGTCAGAGTATCCCACTGCACCTCCTCACTGTTCGTAGCAGATAACTCCAACTGAACCCGCCAGGTATCTGAATATTTACTTCAGAGCTCTCCAGTGCTCCCTGCCAGGCTGCGCCATGAACCTGCTAACCTGACTCACTACATGAGGATGTCTGACCTACAACAGACCATCGCATACATCAAGCTCCCAACTCCTGAAGCATAAGGAACCGCCTCCATCTCCTGAGCCTCCACCTCAGTCTGTGGCGCCATGGTCTTCGAGAGTCTGAAGTGATCGGCAAGTGGCAGCTCCGTCGGCTTTCCTTCATTCATCCCGAACCTCTCTAAGACCTTCTGTATGTAGCCCCCTTGAGATAGATGCAACACCCTCCGGGCTCGGTCTCTGAAAATCTCCATGCCTAGGATCTTCCTTGCAGGGTCCAAATCCTTCATCTCAAACTTCGAGATAAGGATGCCTTCAGATCCTGCACAACCTTTCTACTCTTACATGCTATAAGCATGTCATCCACATACAAGAGTAGGAACACCCTAGAACCATCCTCAAAAGATTGAACATAAATACAGGGATCAAACTCACACCTGAAAAGTCCAATACTGTGCACATAGAAGTCGAACCGCTTGTACCATTGCCTCGACGACTGCTTCAGCCCGTACAGTGACTTCTGCAACAGACAAACCTTTCCCTCTGATCCTGGATCCCTGAAACCAGGTGGCTGCTCCATATAATTCCTCTCCTCCAAATGCCCAATGGAGGAACACCATCTTGACATCCATCTGCTCCAGCTCTAAATCCTGAGCTGCTACAATTGTCAGCAACACTCTGATGGAAGTATGTCAGCCAACGGGAGAGAAGACCTCGCTGAAGTCGATGCCTTCCTTCTGGGAGTATCCCTTGGCCACTAACCTCGCTTTGAATCTGATACCTCCCTGCTCTGAAGGTCCTTCCTTGCGACTGTAGATCCATTTGCAGTCAATGGGCCTCTTTCCTCGTGGCAACTGCACCAATCGCCACGTCTGGTTCTGGTGGAGAGACTGCATCTCCTCAGACATCGCCTGGACCCACCGCTCTCTGTTCTGGCTCTCAATAGCATCCTGATACATATATGGGTCTCCATTCACTGTCACCAGGGCATATGACAGCATCTCCTCGAAGCCATATCGGTCTGGTTGCCTGATGGTCCTCTTGGGCTTGTGTAGGGAAACACCGATATCAGTCTTCGGTCCAGCTCGCTCCTGCTGGACCTCTTCGCCTCGATCATCTATCCGAGTCCTCTCCACCTGTGGAGACACCTTAGGTAGGTTCTCCACCTGAATGTCATGTCCTCCCGTAGTACCTGTAAGAGGCAAAATCAAAGAGGTAAGCTGTCCAGCAGCGCCCTGCTGGACCTCCTCCTGCTGCACGTCCATGCCTGCTCGCCTCCGTAGGACTGACTCCTCATCAAAAGTCACATCCCGACTATTGATGACCTTCTTTTCCAAGGGATCCCACAGCCTGTATCCCTTAACTCCTCGCGGATAGCCTAGAAACACCATCTTGCGTGATCTGGTGTCTAGCTTGCTTCGCTCACCAGCTCCAATGTGCACATAGGCCATGCACCCAAATACTCGTAGATGGCCCAGCCCAACTGTCCTCCCAGATCACACCTCCTCTGGAAGCCTGCCATCCAACCTGGTGTGAGGTGATCGATTGACCAAGTAACCCACTGTGTCAACTGTGTCAACCCAGAACGCCTTTGGAAGCCCTGCCTGCAGCCTCATGCATTGTGTCTTTTACAGAAGTGTTCTGTTCATCCTCTCGGCCACCTCATTATGCTGTGGAGTCCCCTTAACTGATAAGTATCTCCTGATCCCACACTCCTCACAATAATCCTGAAACTCTCTGTTGGTGTACTCTCTGCCATTGTCTGACCTCAAACACTTCACGCTCTTCCCCTGCTCCTTCTCCACCTCAGCTCTCCAGATTTTGAACTTGGTGAAGACCTCAGACTTCTCTCTCATGAAGTAAATCCAGAGTTTCCTTGAAAAATCATCAATCAGGGTCATGAAGTATCTGGCCCTATTCTAGCTGAAATTGGGGCTGGTCCCCACACATCCGTGTGTACTAACTCCAGAGGGGTTGCACTACGGGTTGTACTGATGTTGAACTGAGCTCTCCTCTGCTTTCCCATCTGGCAAGGCTCACAGATCTCCCTGTAGCACCATCCTCCAGATCAGAGATGAGTCCTCTCCTGCTCAACTCCCTCAGCCCCTTGTCACCCATGTGGCCTAGGCGGTAGTGCCACATCCTGTAAGCCCCCTGCTGGTCCTGTAATGCAGCTGCTGCATCAGACTCTCTGGTCACCACAGATCCCTCCATGCGATAGAGATTATTATCCAACCTCCTGCCTCTCATCACCACCATAGCTCCATTGGAGATGTTTAATACTCCGCTTCTAGCCCTACTGCTGAAGCTGTATCCACTGCGCTCCAAGTAGTCTAGTGACACCAGATTCTTTTCCAGCTCCAGGACGTGCTTTACATTTGTTAATGTCCTCACAATCCCATCAAACATCCTCACTCTGACTGTCCCTATCCCAGCCATCTTGCAAGGATGATTGTCACCTAGAGTCACTGATCCCTCATCTGTCTTGGTGTATGTCGCAAACCAAGACCTGTGTGGTGTGTAGTGATGTGAGCACGCAGAGTCTAGTGTCCACTCCTCTATGTAATGCCTGTGACCATCTGATACCACAAGTAGATCATCCTCCACCTGCTGCCCAGCAACTACACTCACTGATTCTGAGCCACTTCTTTCTCCCTTCTTGCTCTTTCATAGTGGACATTCTCGCTTGAAGTGCCCGAACTCGTTGCACTTGAAGTATTTCATCTCTTTTTCCCTTCCTGGACTTGGACCGCCCCCTGGACTTGCTTCTGCCTCTGTCTCTACCTGTCCTCTCCCCTACTGCCAAACCCTCCTGGGGAGTCCGATCTCTGGTCAACTTTTTTCTTTGCTCATTAGACCTCAGCATCGAGACCATGTCCTCATATTCCAAAGTCTCCTTGCCGTAGAGCAGTGTAGTCACCAAAGAGTCATATGATCCTGGCAGCGAACACAAAAGCAACAAGGACTTATCCTCCTCATCCAGCTTCACCCCGATATTCATCAACTCCATGCACAACTGGTCGAACCTCTGAATGTGGCCAATCACATCAGATCCCTCCTGCATCCGAAGACTGTACAACCTCTTCTTCAGCATTAGCTTGTTGCACATATTCTTCCCCATATATATGGTGTGCAACTTCGACCAAAGGCCCTTTGGGGTCTTTTCTTCTAGCACTGAATACAACGCCGCATCCGCCAAACATCCTCTGATCACCGAGCATGCTTTCTTCTCCAACAATGCCCACCATCTATCTATCATTTCCTCAGGCTTCTCATCCAAAGCCTGATCCAAATCTGCTTGCACCAGAAGATCCTCCATCCAGATTTTTCACATGAAAAAATTTCTCTTGCCATCAAACTTCTCGAAATTGACCTTCATATTACTACCCACGACTGGATTAAAGCCAAACAAGCAATATAAAATCAAGAAGTGTAGAATATACCTTGATGGTACCTTACTAAAAATTTTCAGCACTTGGGATCTTCAACTTCTCATGCTTGAAACTGCTTCTTCACCATTGTAGCTCTGATACCAACTATTGGAGCACGATCCCAGCTCCTCCCACAGACCTTGGGTGTAGCAGAAACAGCAACGAACAAATCTGGAGACTTCTGGACTCGATCGAAGGCCCTTGACGAAATCAGCCTGGTTGCTGTCTTCTTCGTCAGTCTTTCGTTCCAGATGAAGAACGCCTCTAAGATCACCTCTAAAAAATCCAAGATCTGGTACCCAACCAGATTAGGCCTGGACCAAGGTCTTCCAATTTGTAGATCTTGAATCGGGGTATACTAGATAGGGAAGAAGATAGATAGAACCAGACCTTGCAGATCTGTCCTACTGCAGCCTTTCCTGTAGATCTGCTGATGGAGATCTCACCCGTGCCTCAAACGACCTCAGATCAACTTCAGATCTGAGAAGAACTTGTACCAACCTCATAGAAAGAGATTCCAAATCCTAGACCTGATGTTTGGATGGCTGCAAGAGAGGGAGAGGCAATATGGTTGGCGGCACAAAGGGGGAGGGGCTCAAAACCCTAGCGCCTCACCTGCTTTTCCTGCCTTCTATGGACCTGGCGGCAAGAAACCCTAGGGTTTCTTGCTCTTGGGGCATGGAGAATAGCTGAAGAGAGAGGGAGAAGAGAGAGAGAGACTTGGGAGAAAGGGTTTTCGTATTCTTTGGCTTAATCAAACCAATACAGTGCATGTATATATAAACACAGGGTCAAGTGACCCAAACCCAAAACTCCCTTGACCAACTCTATGGAAGATTAGGTTAATCCAAGCCCATGTACACCCATGACTCGACCTAATCTCACCTATCCTAGGTCCAGACCTGATCCATAAAGAATTGGTCCCTTGAGACCCACATAACCTGGACCTCAAGAACCCGAAAGGCCCACAGCCTTTCAGCCTAGGGCCCAACTAGCCCTAGAGCCTCCATGAAGCCCTCATAAATGATGGACCTTGGCCTTAGCCTTGGTTTCCTAGGCCTTGGGCACACCACCTGGATCACAACAGGATCATCTCGATCCGCTCATTTATCTCTCAAAGTTTTTGATCAATGTCTACATCCCTGACAGTATAATTTTCAAAACACTGTGAGGGAGATCGCCGACTAGGCATTGAGTCTTGCCTAGAACAAGGACTTAGTGATTGTTGTCTTCTAGGTTCTGGACTCCAGGGTCTACTGTAATGACTCCATCTCCCCCATTCTGGACTTCAAGAAGGGAGCGGAGGTCTCGCCTACAGTGCTACTACAGGCTATTGTGGGAGAATTGCTGAAGGTGGATCCACCACCGATACTGTGCTAGTTAGTGGGCGTACGACCATAGCCACCACTGCTAGTGTCACCGTCGGGGGTACAGCATATAGTTGCTACATCATTTGGATGGTGGTGGTCAAGATTTGAACTTGCTGGAACAATAAATGAAACTGTTTCGCATTGATAGTCACCATCTATGGAGGAGGTGGTTGTTGAACTTCTGAACACGACTGCACTAGAACTTGCTGGTCCCCTGCATTCTCCATTGATTGGAAGCGACAGCAATACCAAATCTCTAGGTGGATGCTCTTTGTGGTGCCATAACCTGTGTTTGGTGCTTTTTCTCACAATTGGGTCAGGATCTTTTTTCTAGCACCAATTTGTTGCTACTGAAATCTGTGCCATAGTCGATAAGGCTGAAGTGGTGGCGCATCCTTCTGAAAAAAATCTGTAAGCAAGTTCTGACGGAAGTTGGCTCCGACAGAGATCCTCCGACACTCAAGTCAAATCATAGAAAAATAAAAGAAGAGTATAGAAAAGATTATACTTACATACTTTGGGAGGTTCTCTGTAGATCCTTTTGTAGGTTGAAGTCATAAAACCATCAAGAAAAATCATAGAGCCAATTCAGCTGCAACATGGTGAGACTGTCGGTCGAAATTGATGGGGTGGTTACTGCACCTACCTTTTTCATTTCAGAGCCAACTGAAAGTTATGGGCGGTTTTGAATTTTGAATTAAAGTGTATGTGGGATCGGCCCTATCTCTTTAATTGAGAGTTTGACCTAATTTGATGGAAGCAGATGCTGAGGAGAAGTGACCGAGTTGAATCTCATCCAACGAAATAAGGATCAATGTATGCTAATGGTCCCGAAGTCAGAACTCGGCATGTTCAGGTATTCTGCCATCTGCTGTCTGTATTAGAAGCCAGTCGCCATGGGGACAGGAGTAAACCTGATGCTGAAGTCATAAATCATCGATCCTAAGAATTTTGTTCAAGACGATAGTCCGGACCTCAGGATCATCACAAGCCAAAGCTAAGATTGGATCACATTTCCACCAACAGCCCATATCTAGCCACTGACTCATGTCTTCGGCCCAAGGGAGAAATACCCCCTCAACAGTAATAAAAATGCTCTAGGCTAGTAATAGACCCCAAAATTTTCTCAGGAATAATAATAAATCTCAAGAAAGAGGGCAACAGGTTGCTTACCGGCAAATCTCATTCATTCCACAATTGCGGTCCATAAGGCTGTAGTCCTCTAGGCATTTTTACTAGAAAATTCCATATTCTCTTTGCTCTATATATAATATATTCAATATCTTATTACACCATTATTCTAATTTTTGATGGATGGCTGCAAAGGCATGCACCCTCACACACACATGCAAAGAAAAAAGAGGGAAACTCTTTTTGAGCACAAAGAAAGAAAATTCGGAAGGGTCTTTTTGATTTATTTGAGCTTGTCATGGATTTAGTCCCTTTGGAAACTTATCCCTTATTGCCACCATTTCCTTGGCAACCTCTGTCATCTCCAATTGCTCTTCTGGTGATTCCTTTGAGCAGAGGAGGCCATATTTGATTACTGAAGCTATACACTCCTCATGCACCTCTCTTGAGAACAAGCTGTGGTCTATGATGTCCATAACTTGTTCTGAAAAGGCCATTTGAACATACTTATGAAGGTTCAGGCCATCTTTAAATTTGTCATCGGTAGGCTGCTTTCCGGTAAAAATTTCTAGCAGAAGAATTCCATAGCTGTACACGTCCCCAGCTGTAGATGCTTGGTTGTCCATGCCATACTCTGCAGTGCATTTGAACATTTGATAAAGCTATTGAAGATTTTGAGGTTAACAAGGATCAACCCCTGCTACTGAATGACATATATCGTCATAGCAAGCAGAGTTATAAGTATACCAGATGCTCTATCGGAAAAATAAAATAAAATAAAATCAACCAAACAGAGAAAATGCCCGGTGACTGCAGCACTTCTTGAGTGAATAGGGACCAAAAATGAAAGGCCAAGTAATCTGGGGTGTTTGGACCTGATTAAAGTAGGTCTAAAATTAATTTTGAGCTTGCACACTAAGATCAAGCTTGATTTGTTTATGATTACTCCAAGTTCAGTCTAAGATTTTGATCTGAGTTGAACATGAGCCTGATTGATCAGCTTAATAATCCTACATCGAGTTGAAATCAACTCTAGTTGGTTCAAGCCTATTTTTAATATAATATTTAGCTGGTTCAACAAATGTAAAAAAATGATACATAACGCTAAATCCGATAGTAAATTATCTATATATAATATAGATAGTGTAACTATATTCAAGTCTTATCAAGTGAAGCTCATTGAAGCTGAATTGATTGTTAGCTCAATTTGACTTTATTTTTGTGTAGGTTTTGCTGGTTCAAACTTAGGTTATTTAGCTTTAAATTAAAGTTGATTCCCTTCCGGAACCAATCGCAAGAATGTTCACTTAGTTGATAGGCCTAGGTGGTCCTCAATTGCCCCTAGAAAATAAAGCTCATTGTCAATTTTCAAAATTACTAAGAACTTCTATTAGGATTTTAATGGAAGGGAGATTGGGATAAACTAGAGAGCTTCATCAGAAGTGAGGAGAGATAAATAAGGCATATATTTATTTTAATTAGCTAGTTATTTGCTGTTATTCAAGTCATATCAGCTTGGCATTCGGATAAATAACAGAGAACTAATCACAAAATCAACAATCTAGGCCCAATTGAATTAGTTTGATCAAGAAATTTTTTGTGCACCACCTCCGGTGGAGAAAAAAAAGCACCGGCTCATTGGATTAGGCTACGTAGCCTAATTAATGTGGAGGCATGTATTTAATGTAGCTTAATTGTTTTCTCAATTTTTTTAACGAAAATGCCCTTTCTCTCCTTTTTACTCTATTTCACTCCGATTATATCCTGTTGCATCCTATGATATCCTGTTGTATGCCGCAAACAATCATTGGGATGTCATAAAAACTAATAGAATATTATAATAAAATTATGACATTCTGTTGTATCATGTGACATCCTATTGCATCCTATAAATAATTATCAAAATATCATAAAAACTAATATGATGTCATAATAATATTATGACATCCTGTTGTCTCTTATAACATCCTATTGCATCTTGTAAATAATTATCGAAATATTATAAAAACTAACAGGATGTCATAATAATATTATAACATCCTATTGCTCTTATAAATAATTATCGAGATAATATAAAAACTAATAGGATATTATAATAATATTATAATCTCCTGTTGCATCCTGTAAATTATTATCGAGATGGCATAATTAAAAAGTAGCAGGATATCATAATAATATTATAACTCCTACTATATTCTATGACATCATATTGCATCTTGTAAATAATTTTCAAAATGTCATAAAAACTAATAGGATGTTATAATAATATAATTATAATATCCTGTTGCATCCTATGACATCGAAATATCATAAAACTTATGACATCCTATTACATTCTATAAATAATTATCAGGATGCCATAAAAACTAACAGGATGTTATAATAATAATATGACATTCTACTACACTCTATGACTTCCTAATGTATCCTGTAAATAATTTTTAGAATGTCAAAATAATAATATGACATCATATTATATCCTATAATATTCTATTATATCTTATAAATAATTACTGGAATATCATAAAAATTAATAGGACATCATAATAATAATATGACATCCTGTTGCATCCTATGAAAAAGTAACAGGAGGTCATAACATTATATGAGATTTCATAGCATTCAATATGAAAAGGCATTTTGGTCAAAAAAATTTAAGAAAAAAAAATTTGAGCTACATTAAATGTCTATCTCCTTATTAATTATGCTATGTATTGCAATCTGATGAAGCAGTGTATTTTTTCTCCACCAAACATGATGCACAAAAAATTACTCCACTTCAACACATCACATGCCCCTCCATTAGAGGCACAAAGTGGTCTAGGCTAGATTTTGGGCCCATGAAGGCTGGCAACTAGATTTTCTAGGAAAAGATTGATTAATGAGAAAGTCATTATGCACTGCATGCGGTGCAATAAAATTGACATGGAGTGCACCACTCAATCACATTAGAACACATAGCCATCACTTTTCAAAGCATATTTAATGTCTGTAGTTTCACTTTTCATTTAAAATTTTGAATGACGAAAATTCTCATTCTCGTTTGAAAAAATTATGATATCCTGTAGTCATATTATGACATCCTGTAGTTAAATTATGACTTTCTGTATACATAATATTACAATTTTTTTTAGAAATCATAAAGATGGAAGAACATTTTTCTCATTGAAAAGTTATGAATTTTTTAAATGATGAAAATGGCCCTCCCTTATGACATCATGTGTACAAAAAGTCATAATTTGACTGTAAGATGTCATAATATGACCGCGGGAGGTCCTAATTTTTCAGAAGAAGAGGGATATTTTTATTATTAAAAATTTCAAATAAGAAAATAGACCTGCAGACATTAAATGTATATTTAAAAGTGATGGCTATACAGCCTAATCAGATGGGATGGTGTATTTTTTCTACACCAGTTGTGGTGTACAAAGAATTACTCTTGATTGATACCCAAATAGGCCAAGGCTGAGATTATGGTACATAATGAACAGAGCCCAAAAGAATGCCTCGCATTGGGTGTGGTCTGGATTGGACCTAATGACTGATTCTGGCCCAGCCCCTTGAACCATGATGCGACCATGACCAACTCTAGAAAGTTGCAAGATACCGTGGAAAGAGTTCCGAACAACAATATGGAATTTCCATGAGTGGCCACAATGGGCTCAAATCTCGATTAACAGCAGGTTTGGGTTGGGGTTGTATCTTTCACATGAAAGAAGGATTGATCTTCCTTCATGGGAATCCACCATTGGATCATCCACTCATCGCTTTGAGATCCCTACAGGTAGATGGATGATAGGTTCAAATTGCATTAAGAGCAGCACGGTGGGAGATTCCATGGTGGATCCGTGCGAAGGAATGCATATCGCTCTTTCAAGCCAAGAATACAATGCTTAGGCAGGGGCTACTCGAACTGAAATTTGTACAAAACATTTGTAATGGGGAGCAACTTATCCAAGATCCTAAACCTAAGCAATAGGTGCATGGGTGCACGTCTTTGAGCATGAGAGAGAGAGAGGGCAAATAAAATTCCAACCTGGAGGGATGTAACCAACAGTTCCCCTAATTCCCACTATGCTACTTGAACTCTGAGATGATTCACCATGTGTTTGTACCAGAAACCTTGCTAATCCAAAGTCCCCCACATGAGCAGTCAAGTCATTATCCAGAAGAACATTGCTGGGCTTGAGATCACAATGAACAATTGGCATTGTCCCGAGATGATGAAGATACTCCAATGCAAAAGCAATGTCGATGGCAATGTTCAGCTGGCCTGTGGATGAGGCTGTTAGTAAATAAACTGAATTGTACTATTATTAGTGTTGGAAGTCTAAGAGTTTTGAGAGTTTAAGAATCATATAGAAACTCCTATTATCTAGAAGATGCATGAGTAATTATGTATTAATATCGAAATATAGATATGACCCTTGGGAAGAAGTGTTATAAATGCTTATTTAGTGATGTATTATGTCCAGTAAGTTTTTCTAGTGGCTATAAATACCCATGGGGTCATTTTGTAATACAACTATGAGCATTTTGAGCCTCTGAGTACCTTCAAAAATATAATATTATTTTATTTCAAATCCATCATTCTTTTATTGATAACTTCAAAGTGGTATTAGAGCCAATAATATCCACCAATAGTCTCCTCCAACCCTCCTTTCCTCGTCTCACCAAAACAAACTATGAAAATTGGTGCTTGCAAATGAAGGCTCTACTTGGATCTCAAGATCTTTGGGATCTGATAGAAAAAGGCTATTAAGAGTCAAAAGAAGGAGAGGCTCTCACTAATCAACAAAGGATGTCTTGGAAGAGGGATAAAAAAATCTTATATTTCATCTATCAATCTATAGATGAATCAGTCTTTGAGAATATCGCGGCAGCAACCACTTTAAAGCAAGCATGAGAGATTCTCTAAAATTTTTACAAAGGAGTAGAGAAGGTGAAGAAAGTTCACCTCCAAACTCTTCGATGTGAATTTGAAGCCCTACAAATGAAGAAATCCAAATATGTTTCGGATTATTTCATAAGAGTCTTAGCCGTTGTCAATCAATTGAGGAGGAATAGTGAAACTATGGATGACATCAGAGTAATAGAGAAAATTCTATACTCATTGGATGTCAAATTCGACTATATTATGGTTGTCATCAAGGAGTTAAAGGATTTGAAAGAGATGACTATAGACGAGCTTATGGGTTCCCTACAAGCTCATGAAGAAAGATTCAACAAGAGGCAAGAGCCTTTGGAGCCAGTTCTTCAATCAAGGTTTCTTTAAAGGAGAAAAAAAAGATTTCAAGAATGAAAGGAGTCAAAAAGGCCGAGGACAAGGCCGTGGCCAATGAAGAGGTTGTGGATGCGGTCGAGGATGTAGAGGCTACAATAACTAAGAGGAGTTAAACCAAAGTCCAAAAGAAGGATGTGGACAAGGAGGCTCATCTAGAGGCCGAAGGTATGACAATTTCAAAATTTGTTATTTTAATTGCAACAAACTTGATCATTATACTTTGGATTGTTAGCATAATTATGCTAACCAAGTTGAAGAGAAGGCTCATTATGCAAAAAAGAGAAAAAGATAGTGATGAAATCTTGTTGCTTACTTGCAAAGAAGATGACACCGGTGAGCAAAATATATGGTTCTTGGACACCAATGCAAGTAATCACATGTGTAGCTATAAGAACATGTTCACAGAGTTGGATGAATCGATGAATGGACATGTATCTTTTGGTGACTCCTCCAAAGTAGACGTAAAGGGCAAAGATAAAATTTTTATTCAATTAAAAGATAAAAGTCATAAATTTATCTCTAATATGTATTACATACTGAAGATGAAGAATAATATTTTGAGTTTGGAGCAACTTTTGGAGAAAGGATGTGATGTGCATATGAAAAATAGAAGTCCATTTTTGAGAGATCAAAAGAATAATTTGATAGCCCATATTCAAATGATAAAAAATAGAATGTTCATGCTTAACATCAAGCATGTCAATACTAAATGTTTGAATGCAAGTGTGAAGGATTGCTCATGGCTTTGACACTTGAGGTTTAGTCATCTCCACTTTGATGGCCTCAAGCAACTATCAAGCAAGAAGATGATAAAGGGCTAACCACATATTGACTTTCCAGAATAATTTTGTGAAGGGTGTGTTCTTAGTAAGCAATCAAGGAAGAGTTTTTCCAAAAAACTTCCGATCATGCAAAGAAGTCATTTGAATTCATCCACACCGATATATATGGGCCAATTTCTCCAACATCTTTTGGAGAGCATCGTTATTTTCTAACCTTTATTGATGATTTTAGTAGAAAAGCTTGGATGTATTTTTTGAAGGAGAAGTCTGAAGTATTTTTCACATTCAAGAAGTTCAAAGCTATAGTGGAAAAAGAATATGACCACTACATCAAGGTCTTGCAATCCAATCATGGAGGCAAATTCACACTCAAAGAGTTCGAATATTTTTGTGAGGAGCATGGCATTCGATGACTCTTGATGGCATCCTATTTATCCCAACAAAATGGAGTGGCAGAGAGAAAGAATCGGACCATTCTTAATATGGTTCAAAGTATGCTAAAGACGAAGGTCATGCCAAAAAAATTTTGGATGGAGGCCGTAAATTGTGCGGTCTACTTGCTTAATCGATGTCCTACCAAGAGCCTAAAAGACATAACTCCATAAGAGACATGCAGTAGAAGACAACCTAGTATCTCACACTTGAAGATTTTCGGGAGTATCGCCTATGCTCATACCCCAGACCAAAGAAGAATAAACTTGAAGATAAGAGTAAAAAATTTATCTTTATCGGGTATGATGCTCGATCTAAAGCTTACAACTCTTTGATCCAAAACTAAAAGAATTCATATTAGTAGAGATGTGGAGTTTCATGAAGATGGTATGTAGAGTTGACAATCAAACAAAGAGCTATTTTATGAAGAGAAAGAAGAAGAAGAGAAAGAATCAAAGGTGCATTTTGAAGTTTCTTCACCACCTTCATCTTCACATTCTAGAGTATCACCTCCTTTGGATGATAGTCCAATGCAAAGGAAGACAAGGAGTTTGCAAGAGCTATATGAGATAATAAACGAACTTAATCTCATTTGTCTTTTGGCTAACAATGAAAATATTTTTTTGAAGAAGTAATACAAGATAAGATTTGGAAAGTCACCATGGATGAGGAAATCAAAGCAATAGAGAAAAATGATGCTTGAAAACTTACTACTCTCTCCAAAGGTTATAAATCCATCAATGTTAAATGAGTTTACAAAAAGAAGAAGAATGCTCAAGGACATATAGAGAAGTACAAAACAAGATTGGTAGCTAAAGGCTACAAGCAACAAGCCGGTATTGACTATGAAGAAGTGTTTGCCCCAGTTACTCACCTAGAAACTATAAGATTACTCATCTCTATTGTAACACAACTCAAATGGCCAATTCTTCAAATGGATATTAAATCAGTTTTTTTGAATGAAATTTTAAAAGAAGAAATCTATGTGAATCAACCCAAAGGATATGTGAAGAAGGATCATGAAGAAAAAGTCTTAAAGTTGAAGAAGGTGCTCTATGGCTTAAAACAAGCACTTAAAGCATGGAATAGTAGAATTGATCCATACTTCAAAGCTAATGACTTATGCAATGTCCATATGAGCATACCTTATATGTAAAGAAGAAGAATGAAGATATATTGTTTGTTTCTTTGTATGTAGATGATCTTATTTTTACAGAAAGCAATCATCAAATGTTTGAAGAATTCAAGCAAGCTATAACCCTAGAGTTTGAGATGACAGATTTGGAGCTTATGTCATATTTTCTCAACTTAATTAGAGGTCAAGCAAAACAATGAAGGCATCTTCATTTCTCAAGAAGCATATGCAAAGAAGATTCTTAAGAGATTTAAGATGAAAGATTGTAAGCCAATAAGCACCCCTGTTAATTGTGGAGTCAAACTATCAAAATTTGAAGAAGACAAGGTAATGGATCCTACTTTTTATAAAAGCTTAGTTGGAAGCTTAAGATACCTCACATCACAAGATTGGATATTCTATATGGAGTTGGCTTATTAAGTCATTTTATGGAAAAATCAAAATCTACATATTGAAAGGCTACAAAAAGAGTTCTTCGTTACATCTGAGGTACTATATCTCATGGATTAATGTATTCTCTTTCTTATGATTTTTGACTTTTTGGTTATTTGGATAGTGATTGGGGAGGAGATTCGGATGATAGAAAGAGTACAATTGGATTTATTTTCTACATGGATGATATGACATTCATTTGGCTTTCTAAGAAGCAAGCTATTGTGACTCTTTCTACTTGTGAGGTGGAATATGTTGTGGCATCTTCATGTATTTACCATGCAATATAGCTTAGAAGATTGTTATAAGATATCTATTTCTCTCAAATTGATGTTACTAAGATATATGTGGATAGCAAGTCGGCAATAGCATTAGCAAAGAATCCGGTCTCTCATAAAAGAAGTAAGCATATCAACATCCATTTTTATTTCATAAGGGAGCATGTAAAAAAAAAAGAATGTGGAGTTAACTAATGCGAAGACTCATGATCAAGTTGTCGATATCTTCACCAAGCTACTTGCAATAAATCATTTTCACAAGCTCAATAACTTACTTGGCATGAAGGATAGAATACAATTAAGTTTAAGAGGGGGTGTTAGTAAATAAACTTAATTGTACTATTATTAGTGCTGGAAGTCTAAGAGTTTTGGGAGTCTAAGAGTCATATAGAAACTCCCATTATCTAGAAGATGCATGAGTAATTATGTGTTAATCTCAGAATATGGATGTGACCCTTGGGAAGAAGAGTTATAAATGCTTATTTAGTGATGTATTGTGTCTAGTAAATTTTTCTAGTGGCTATGAATATCATGGAGTCATTTTGTAATGCAACAATGAGCATTTTGAGCCTTTGAGTATCTTCAAAAATATAATATTATTTTATTTTGAACCCCTCATTCTTTCATTGACAACTTTAGAGGCTTAGACTCCTAGATTGATGATCCTCACATGCATTTGGATGCAACCACTCCTCTAGACTCCCATTAGGCATGAATTCGAAAACTAAAGCTTTAAAATCATTACCATGGTGATCTATACTTGAGCACAAAGTGAAGATCTTGATGAGGTTTCGATGTCAGATGTTTCTCAGGGCTTTGCATTCTGCCATAAAAACTCCTAGAAGCTCCATACCATTGGAGGTTAAGCACCTTCACAGCAACAGTTTGTTCATTACCATGATCCATAATTATTCCTTTATAGACCGAACCAATTTCCTGCGCCTATCAAATTAGCTGAAGAGAATCCATTAGTAGCTTGAGAAAGCTCATCATAAGACAATTTCACATGCACATCTCTCAACTAAAATATAGAGAGTGATTTCATTCTAGACTTTGGTATCCATTTACAAGCAACAAAGAAGCATAGTAGTATAATCAAACAGAAAACCACACCGGCAACTGAAACAATGATTGCCTCGAGTGCAAAAGATTTATGCCTTTTCCCACGGATTTCAATAGAGCAGGTTGGCAAGTGTAGTTTAGGAATTCCACCACAAAGTCCATCATTTCACTGAGTGAAATCGCACTCATATTGCTGAATATCCCATCTTTTGACACGTCACCCTCAAAATTGTTGAAAGATAGATTCAAAGACTGTAGGTAAATAAATCCATCAAGGTAGATCGGTATATGACCAGATAATAAGTTGTGTGAAAGATCAAGCTCCTGAAGCCCTTTTAAGTTGACAAAAGAGTAAGGAATTTCTCCTTCAAGTAAGCTGAATTCCATATGGAGGCTTTCCAAGATCTGGCATTCACCAATGGTGCCAGGTAGCTTGCCAGATAATTTGTTGTGAGAGAGATTGAGCTTTTCAATATTTTTCAGATTACCAACGTCTGAGGGTATGGACCTGTTAGGAGTAATTTAGAATGGGCCGGTGATGTATGAAGATTCAAGCCCATTGTGACCCATTGGATCCATATCAGCACCCTTCAAGCAGCCTAATTGTTACGGTTTGCTAGACCTCTGGTCGGCAAGTATCTGTCCCGACTCATGGTCGGAGGTTATTCTATCCGATCTCTCATCGACATATTCTTAGTCCGAGTCTTTGGTCAAAAAATTATCAGTTCCAACTCCTAGTTGGCATGCTACACTCTCCAATCTCTCCTCGAAAGCAGATTGATTAGGCATAGATTCAAAGGATAAGTGCCAACTGGCCATAGCTGTCAATACTATTTGGACATAACCGTCTGATCCTAAGAATCATTTTCGATGTAATCGCTTGATCCTAAGAATCATTTCTGGCATAACCGTCTGATCTTGAGAATCACAACCAAATAATCGCATCAGATTTGGCCAGTCTGTCTACCAAAAATAGTTACACAGCCGTCTCCTCTATAAATACTCAAACTCTGAGGACCCAGATAAGTAACCATCTCAGAGAACTAAAACTCTGCTTCTCTGTTTATGCATTCTGACTGGAGCATCGAAAGATCTTCATCAGAGTACAATCCTCCGATCCGAACTTTTTTGCAGGTTGCTCCAGCACTGTGCTTCTTAATTTTTCGACGTCAACCAGAAACAAGCTGCACAGATAGAGGAAGAGGATAAAAAGTACAAGCATTCAATCATCGATCTTTTCTTGGAGAGTTGTATTCAAAGGAGGCTCGAAGAGACCTGCATCAGCAATTAAAGAGGAGGGTGGCTCAACAACATTCTCCTCCTCAGAAACAGAGAGCTCAGAGATAATATGAACTTTCTCGTCCTCTTCATCTTCATCTTCATAGTCCAAGAAGGTGAGATCAAGCTCCAAATACTCCTTCTCTATTGACTTCCGACAGTCGACCCAACCTTCTTTGTGAGCCTGGTGAAAAATCTTTTCACTAAAGGCCACATGGCTGTTGTGGTATTCTGCAGATGCCTTAAATGTCTCCATCGCTCAAGTCATCCCCTCAGCAAAGATAGGTGATGCCTTGAATTTCTTGATTGAGGAGCGCTTGGCATCTTGAATGCGCTCCACAGTCCTTCTCTTTGCCTCTTTTTTCTTCTCCAGGGTGAGGGCAGATTGGACTCCACCTATCCAAGAGTCCTTTGGAGATTCTTGGCCTTAGCCTCTAGTTCTTCAATTTTTGGCCTAGCTATCTGGGTGTCCATTCTGACTCTCTTCTTAGCCTCCCATGCCTGAGCCTCTCTGGTTGAGCAGTCCAACAAATTGATGAGAATATGGAGCAGCTGTATTTTAAATCGACTGAGTTAAAAGCAATATGATGATTAAAAAAGGAGGAGGGGTGATACAATAGATGTTACACCTGGTGACCCACAGTCGAAGATAATTTTTCAGACTGAAAATGCTCATCCTGTCCATCTGCTCCAACTCTGCTAGAATTATGGAGTTCTCAACAATTTTCTTGATGGCCTTTCAGTCTTGAAAAATAGATCCTTCGGAATATCGTTGGAAAGAGCTTCATCATCGTCAGCCTCTTTAGAAGACTTGACCTGAGCAGAGGTCTAAAAAGGCTGGGGTTGCTCGATGATCCCTTCTCGAGAGTCGACAGTCAGGGTTGGAGTAGGTGCAGATGTCGCTAAAACTGCTCTGACTCCGAAAGAGACTACTTGGTCGACAGTGGTAAGCTCTTGGCTGAGTTAAGCAGATTTTGGCTTTTTCTTTCTCTTGATTCCGACGGTCTGAGTCTTCCTCTTCTATAGAAGAGATGCCTTCAACTTTGCAATATTCTTTGCCGAGGGTTTCATTTCTACGATTGTTCAATAAATGTCGGATGGAAGAACTATGCTTATATGTACATATATTTAAAAAAAAGAATGAGAAGAGAAAAAGCATGGACAATCCCACTCACTTCTGGGTCGCTGGAGGAAAGCTCTATCAAAAAAGAGATTCGTCGGCAAAAGCTCATCCAGATGAGGAGTGTTGCGATCCAAGAGATCTCTAAATCTTCTCTTTTCCTCAGCACTCAACTCTATGGGCTTCCAAGATAAAGCTTCAGTCCGACCCTAGTCCAGAAGCCCCTAGTCATCTATTGAAGCACAGGAAACAAAAAAAAATGGCTCTTCCAATCATGAATGGATGAGGGAGCATCAGAAACTAGGGAAGTAGCACCCCTCTAGGAGGAGATATACAATCGGTCAGTGTATGAATGTTTTTTTTAATACAAAGAGAGCTCAAAAGAGAGGAATCGAAGGTCGGACTCCTGTCCGAGAGTAGAGAACAAGGAACCCTATAATATATCTAAAGAAATTTGGGGACACAGAACAAAAAGCAATCTTATAGAACTAGAAAACTCAAAAATGAAGGAAAAGATGGAAAATCTAAGACCCGCTCGAAGATTTTCCTCATATAGTGCCTGGAGAATCAGAAAGTTCAAGATGAAACTTGTCCAGAATATGGTATTGGGCTCAGAGTAACTCCAGGTCATTCAAGGTCAATTCAATTTGGATCTCTCCAGGTCCAACCAAAGAATTGATTTTAGATCGAGAGCTTTTCGGATTTTTCACTTTCTTCCACATGGGACTCTCGCTCATAGAGTTTTCGAAACCCACCATGAAAATAGAAACTTAAGGAGAAGTGAAAGGAAGAAAAAAAATCAAGAAGATAAGAGGGACTTACCTTCAAGTAAGAGATCTAAAGGAAGTAACTATCTTTTGAGGGCTCTTCGCACAGTGAAGAAAGAGACAAATCTGTCAGTAAGAGCTTCGGAGCAAGAAAAATAGCAAAGAGAAAAGATTTTACCAAAATCAGCAGAAGAAGAAATAAAATGAAGGAAGCTACCCCTTTAAATAGAAAGATGCATGTCTTTTGGAGGACATCAGATCGATATGACTTTCTAAAATGAATCACGCATCAAATCTTTATTAGCTCAAAGCTAGCCGATGGCTTCTATATTTAATGCATCTTGACAGAGAAGAGTGGCATCTGCATAGATTTTGAAAATTTTATCATTAGTTTGCCTGAAAAATCATGCGCAGACTTTTGATTTAAAAGCAGCTTTTTACATCCCCAGTCATTCAAAAATGCCAAGATAAATACTCTCATAGTTCGATTAAAGCTCAGACTAGGGAGTAGGAGGTATCTATTATGAATAATTTAGAATGGACCGGTGATGTATAAAGATTCAAGCTCATTGTGACCCATTGGATCCATATCAGCATCCTTCAAGAGGCCTAATTGTTGCGGTTTGTCCGACCTCTGGTCGGCAAATATCTATCCTGACTCATGGTCGGAGGCTATTCTGTCCAATCTCTAGTTGATGTATTCTTGGTCCGAGCCCTTGGTCAAAAACTATCAATTCCAACTCCTAGTCGGCATGCCACACTCTCCGATCCCTCCTCGAAAGCAGATTGATCAGGCCTAAATTCAAAGGGCAAGCACCAACTGGCCATAGCTGTCAATACTATTTGGGCGTAACCGCCTGATCCTGAGAATCATTTTCAGTGTAACCGTCTGATTCGAAGAATCATTTTCGATGTAACCGTCTGATCTTGAAAATCACAATCAAATAACCACTCCAAATTTGACCAGTCTGTCTACCAAAAATAGTTACACAGTCGTCTCCTCTATAAATACTCAAACCACGTGTAGACTTTTGATTTAAAAGTAGCTTTTTACATCCCCAGTCATTCAAAAATATCAAGATAAATACTCTCATAGTCCGACTAGAGCTCGGACTAGGGAGTAGGGATATTTATTAGGAGTAATTTAGAATGGACTGGTGATGTATGAAGATTTAAACCCATTATAACCCATTGGATCCATATCAGCACCCTTCAAGCGGCTTAATTGTTGCGGTTTGCTCGACTTCTGGTCGGCAAATATCTATCCTGACTCATGGTTGGAGACTATTCTGTCCGATCTCTAGTCGATGTGTTCTTGGTCCGAGACCTTAGTCAGAAAACTATCAGTTCCAACTCCTAGTAGACACGCCACACTCTCCGACCTCTTCTCGGAAACAGATTGATCAGGCTTAGATTCAAAGGACAAGCACCAACTGGCCATAACTGTCAATATTATTTGGACGTGACCGTCTGATCCTGAGAATCATTTTTAGTGTAACCGTCTGATCCTGAGAATCATTTCCGACGTAATCGCCTGATTCTGAGAATCACAACTAAATAACCACACCTGATTTGGCCAGCCTATCTACCAAAAATAGTTACACAGCTATCTCCTCTATAAATACTCAAACCCCGAGGATCTAGGTAAGTAACCATCTCAGAGAACTAAAACTGTGCTTCTTTGTTTGAGCATTCTGACTTGAGCATCGGAGGATCCACACTAAAGCATAATTTTTCGACTCGAACGTTTTTGCAGATTGCTCCAGCATTGTGCTTCTCGATTTTCCGGCATCAACCAGAAACAACCTGTAATAGGACCCAATCAATAGATTATGAGACAAGTATAGGAAGATGGAGAGCGAAAAAAGGCTCGTAACTTCTCGTATGGCACCAGTGAGCTTGTTGAATGAGAGGTCCAACAACTCTGGATTTTGGAAATTGCCCAAGACCGATGGAATGCTCCCTTCCAAGTCATTTTGTTGGAGATACGGTCTGTCTATTTTGGTGAGGTTACCAAATGTGGACGGAATTTCTCCAAAAATCATGTTTTCTCCCAAATACAAGTATCGTAATATTCTCCAGAGCTTCCCAATTTCTGGAGGAAGACTGCCTTGGAGAAGGTTGGTACCCATATCAAGATATATAAGAGAGGATAGAGTTGTCCCAATGAAGCTGGAATCTCATCCGAAAGATTGTCCTCGTAGCATTCCAAATAAGTGAGAGAGGACAGTTTCCCCAACGAAGATGGGATGCCTCCGTGGAGATTATAACTCGCTAGTTCAACAGCATCCAGAAAGGAGAGGTTCCCAAGAGAAGGTGGGATGACTCACGTGAGGCTGTTATACGAGAGATCAAGGGTATTCAGCAAGGAGAGCCTCCCAAAAGAAGGTGGTATGACTCCAGAAAGATTGATATTATACAAAGCAAGATGGACCAGGTTCGAGAGGTTGCCGAGTGAAGGTGGGATGACTCCATGGAGATCATTACTCTCAAGAGCAAGAGCATCCAGAAAGGAGAGGTTCCCAAGAGAAGGTGGGATGCCCCCGTGAGGCTGTTAAACGAGAGATCAAGGCTATTCAGCAAGGCGAGGCTCCCCAAAGAAGGTGGTCTGACTCCGGATAGATTGTTATTATAGACAGCAAGATCGAGCAGGTTGGATAGGTTGCCGAGTGAAGGTGGGATGACTCCATGGAGATCATTACTCTCGAGAGCAAGAGCATCCAGAAAGGAGAGGTTCCCAAGAGAAGGTGGGATGCCTCCCGTGAGGCTGTTAAACGAGAGATCAAGGCTATTCAGCGAGGCAAGGCTCCCCAAAGAAGGTGGTATGACTCCGGACAGATGTTATAATACACAGCAAGATCGAGCAGGTTGGATAGGTTGCCGAGTGAGGGTGGGATGACTCCAGTAAGGCTGTTTTGATGGAGATGAAGAATGGCCAGTAGGGGGAGGTTTCCCAAAGAAGGCGGGAAGTCCCCTGTAAAATTGTTGAAGCCCAAATTCAGCTGAGTTAGCCTTCGAAGGTTGCCGAGCTCTGCAGGGATTCCACCTTTGAGCATGTTTCTCATAAAGTTAATTGCTTGGAGTTCTTGACAGTGGCTGAGATTGGAAGGGATTTCCCTCGAAGCATGTTGCCCCCTAAATCAATTATTTGGAGGGGTAAGAGTTGATGGAATCTCACCTTGCAGGGCATTGTCCCTCAAACTGAGGACTCTGAGCTGGGAACACCGGCCCAGAACGGATGAAATCACTCCATCGAGGGAGTTGAGGTTCAGATTGGGATATCGGAGACGGCGCAAGCGACCAAACTCTTTCGGGATGCGTCCCTCGAACCGGTTGTTTGAAAGGCTGATTCACCGGAGGAAAGTGAGGTTGGCAAGGAAAGGTGATAAGAGACCAACCAGGCGGAGAGAGTCGAGTTCGAGGGCCATGACCCTTCCCGAGTGACGGCGACCGCACATAACACCTCGCCACCGGCAAAAATGGAGGGAGTCATTCCATGAGGCCAGAGACCTCAGTGGATCATCAGAAATTAGGGACCTGAAGGCGAGGAGCGAGCACCAGTGGGTTGCATTGTTTCCACGCTGGGTGGACACAGCAGTTGCGGTCAGAGGCTGAAAGATCTCTGGGACCAACACACACAGCAACAAGGGGACGAAGACGATGATCATGCTTGGAGTATTCACTTCCATCCTTTTCCCCCGCCTTCCTTGCTGCAAAAGAGAATCTCCTTGGCACAACCGTACTCGTCTGATATCTAAATAACCCAAATCATCGTGTGACAACTCTTGTCAAAAGAAAATTCCACAGAAACACCGTCCAAGAAATCGCTTGTTGCCGCAGAGCTCAGAATCTAAAGTAGAATAAATTAACTTGGGTGAGATTGGACTGGAGTAATTCTTTCGATCTGATAAAAACTCTTTTAATCTGCAAAATCAATCAAAAAATTGGATGGAAAACTTTCGATTCTTGATCCTCCGATGCTTAAGTCAGTTCGAACCTAAAGAACAGAGATGGAAAAGAGTGAGAGAGCAAGCGAAGTTGGATGAAACTGGAGGAGAGATGAGTAGGAATCAAGAACATGACTTAATTTTTTACTAGCAGGGTTTTTCTTAGTTTTCAAAAATTGGACTTACCGATGGAGGATTCCTGACCTTCTATTTATAGAGGGATTGAAAAGGCCGTTCCAGAATTTGTTAGGCTATTAGAAGAGTTTGTTAGACAGTTAGAGAGCGATCTGTAAATGAGTTGGCATACAGCTATGCATATGAGCTGGACGTGAGATCGTGGCCAGCTGGGACCTGGTTGAGAAAATTGCTGTGGGTGTTTGCAGAATAGCTAAGTCTGTCATAATAATAGCTCACCTCAGTAGAGGATCGGTGTGAAATAAGAATGCCGTAATATTTCAATATAGAGAAAATCGGAGTTTAGGTCGGCTTATACCCGACTTGAATAATTCTGTTAGCAGAGACGTCCGAAAAGCATAAGAGCATCTTTTATTCAGCTCGGCAAAATATCGAGCTAAATCCACTCTACAAGTAAATTGATATGCTGAGATCTGGCATTTCAAGATAGATATCCCTTTGATTTGTATGATGATGCCACGTATCTCGAAGTCGGTTTAATGCATCAATACTTTACCCCCTACTTTCTATGTCCGAAGTGATAATTTCTAATCAGACTAAAAAGTAAGAGTATATAAAGTAAGATTTTCATCAATTTGAAAAGTATTCGCCATAAAGGCTGGATTTCACCGGTCGAAACATCTTGTTTCCGAATTAGCCATTTTGGCTCAGATATTTACCATCCTGGAGATCTCCTCTTTGTGTTTGCCTTGTTTTGGTTGTTGACTAACTAGGAGATCTTATCCTTGCTCTCAAATTTTCGATCCGATTTTTATCAGCCTGAAGATCTTATCTCCGCACTTGACTTTTAGGTTGGCTTTCTACCGACTAAGAGATCTTATCTCTGTGCTTGAATTGTTGGTCTGATTTTCACCAATCAGGAGATCTTATCTTCGCATTTGATTTTTAAATCAATTTTCAGCCGATCAGGAGATCTTATCTCCATGTTTCAGCTTAGAATTTTTTGGACCGATGTCATTGCCGTCTGGAATAAATGCATCGCACCTTGAGAGCATAAAAATTAATTATTTGGTTGAAAATGAAGGGACTTGACCTTTCAGGAAATGATCCATTATATCTTCTCTCATTATTGCTTGGATGGATGATTTGAAAATATCAAATAAGAGGATGAAATGTCAATGTTTGGTTGGCCTATCAGCTTGGGCATGGATCAATCTGACATAAAGAATCTGAGGGGATGTGCGCCTAACCGTCATCTAACTGAGCATCGGATTGGGGCTAAGTGGCACAAATCGATAAGGAGACCAGTTAATCTTGACCGTCGATTCGCCTATAAAAGGTTTTTGCCCCCTTCACTATTCATTTTCTCTGTGACCTTGCGGAGGTACTGTCAAATATTTTCAGAAGCTTCTCAATGCTGAATGGTCACCGAAGATGGTGAGGAGCTCGTCGGAGCGAAAAAGGAGACCATCTCATCTTCTTATTTTTTCTTTGTAGTTTTCTTTTGAGAAACATATCCTATAGGAGTAGGAAGGGAAAGGAGACCATAAATGAAATACAGGTTAGATCGACCCAGCATTACTAGCCATAGAGGAGGAAATGTACCCCGAAAAGATCCTGAAATCGGCCTGTTAGGTGAGAAAAGTTCGGATCACAGTGCGAATCTTCCTTGCATAGTCTCACGGACTACTTCGGTTTAGAGATAGAGAGATCTGTTTTGATCGAGAAGAACCTCACAGTCTTTAGAGACAAGTATGACATACTCGATGAATATGAAAGTTAGTGTCGGGTTGGGAAGGTCGAGTCTTTGAATCTCTTGAGGGTTTATAGCCTTCTACGATGAGTCTCTTCGATCCGACCTATGATTTTTATTGTATTCTTTTTTCTATAATGTCTTTGATTTCTATAGGATCCACCCAACTCAAATAACCTCAAATGTAATTAGGATGATTATAGTATTCATCATCATGTGTGACTTCCTTCATATAGACCTTAGGATCTCTTTGTTTAGATCTCTAATTCTTTTAAAAAAACATCCGAGTGAGAAATGTTAGTGGTACTTCTCATCTCAGAAGGACTGTAAATTCAAATGTAACCTTCCTTCTTCCATTCACGGTTGGAAAGGTCTTTTTTTTTTATCTAGGCTCCCATTTCATGAGATTTTAGAAACTCCTAGGGGCGTCCGGATACCAAACATAACTCTCATGATGAAATTCTCTCTGAAGATGAGGTGGCTCATTTAACCCTTATCACCACCAAAACACCCAAGCTTTCTACTTTGATAAATGATCAGGCATTGTATGACGTCAGTGTTTTATTTTTTATTTTTTAACTTCTCCCTTTTTTGTCTCCAATGTTCTAAAACGTATATTTGCTGTAAAGATGAGGTTCACTCCGGCAAAGGTGGAGGAAAGAAAAAGGAAGGATCAATCGAAATCATCTACCACTATCCCTGCATCCAAAAGAGTAAAAGGTGCGGAACCTCTTCCTGCCCCGGTGCCATCTCGATCACCATCAGCAACTCCTTCTCCAGCCAATTCGGGAAGAAGTAAGGCTTCTTAGGGACCACAGAATTTTCCTCGGCATTGTCACTAGAACCACTCTCCAACCCATCGTGGTAAGGATCAAGAACAATAATGCCCGGCCTGTACCATCCTCCAAAGAGTCCAGACACAAACCGACCACACCTTTCGGGTACAATCAAGTTTAACTGAGGAGGACGCCATAACAAGAATGTCACTCCTAGAGTGATACCGACTAGATCGAGATCTCCTCAAATCTATCATGCCGACCATCGATCTGGAGGCACATCGGAAGAATAAACCAAAGGAGATCATCAATCACAGATTTGAACAACTCATACATGTAAGTATTTTTTTTTTTTTCTTTTTTTTTGCTTTGGTGAATGACTGAACTGAACCTTTTATTCTGCAGGTCGCTGTTGACTTCAAAGTCATGTATGAGAACATGATCTACCTACTGAAAAATAAAGAGGCTATGGATGCTAATTTTATCATTCTTCAGGAGAAAAAGGAGTCCAAACTTGTGTCGGACTCAAACACCAACTCGAGAGAAGCTGAAGGCCTTGAAGGAGAAAAGTCAGACCTTATTGGACCTTCAGTAAAAAATAAACGAGTAGGAGAAGAAAATCTTTGACCTGCACACTGTTGCTGAGAAAAATAAAGAACTAGAACCAAGGCTCAAAGAGGCGGAAAAGGCCAATGAAGCCCATGAGAAAGCCATCGAGGACTTGAAAAGATAAATAAAGGAGCAAGACAAGGTGACAAAGATGGTGGACTGTACAAGGCCTCTGAGGAGTTCGAGGATGAAGTGTCTGAGAGCTCTGAGGGTGCGTATGATTATGGTTTCAGCCAGTACTGCAATCTAATCAAGAAGCTATATCTCGAGATAGACATCTCTAAAGTCACTCCAAAGGTGGCCATCGAGATGGACATGAAGGGGATCTAGAGTCACCTCCCAAAGCATGGAAGAGCCAGCAAAAGAATCTGGTCGGTCTCCTCTCGAGGCAAAAACAACTAAAACTATGCTGTGGAGCCCATATCTGTGGTACCCCCAGTAGATTCGAAGTCCTCGAGGCTGGTAAGAAATCGGAGCCTACCCCAGCCATAGAGCCTGCTATTACTGACACCAGAAAGCTGGAGCAATCCAAGAAGAAATTGACTAAGGAGAGCTCCAACACGTCGGTGATCATTTAGTAGAAGTTTTCTTTTTTTCTCAGGATGTATTGACCTGATACATGTCTTTTTGTTTTTCTCTTTTTTTTTTGAAACATGTAAATCCGATGTGGGTTCTTGTTTTTGTAATTTCTTTAAATATCAATGCAATAGATATTTTTCTCAAGTGTATTTGAATCATGTAGTCTAGAAAATCTCATCACTTGCCAAGAACCGAAAATTGATAACTAACTCAACAGAATCAAATACTAGTAGCCTTAAATTTATCTACCATTAATTAATTAAAAACGGATTGGACATACCTTTATTTGCATGACTGCGGATGTATCAAGTCTTAAAATTCGAATTGGAATAGGAACATTATATACATATACTTATGCATACATACATAGACATATATGTATACATGTGTATACGTACATATGTATGTACATACGTATATATGTACGTATAACATTGGGTAAGTTGTATTTCAAACCCCAATTTCACATTGTATGTATTGGCCTGGTTAATTGCAGAACTCCCTAGAAGATGCACTTGTGAGTACAATAAGATCAGAACTCCCTAGAAGTAGCACACCTTCTGCTTTGTCCCATCCGTCCCCACCGACGGCAACAAGTTGCCCCCGATTTCCATGTGACAACCGCCACCACCGCTGCCACTGCCGTCGAGACTGATGCTCTCGATTTTTCTCTCCTTGAAGCCCTAATTGGAGAAGAATAGGGCCCTTGTCTCTCTCTCCCTCTCTCACTTGGTCTCTCTTTTTCTCTTTCTGGAAACCCTAATGGGGCTTCCTTTGAAGAAAGCCGATCGATGTGTTGGAGGAGAAGGGGATATTAAATGTCAATGGGAGGCGACGTTGAGAAGAGAAATCGTTCTCTATCTCGGCAAGCGAGAGGAGTTTTATATAACCTTTTTTTTCCACGAGGTAGAGAAGATACTAGAATAATTACTCATATGGGTTCTAAGTAGGGGTGGTAAAAATCGACCCGACCTGCCAATCCGACCCGCATTCAACCTGCCTTAAACAGATTTGGGTTTAGATTAAATGGATTTAGATCGTAAATGGGTGGACCTGTTTAACATGTTTAATAATCGGATCAGATTTAGATTTCAGACAGTTGATCCATTTAACCCGTTTAATAAATGGATTGGGTCAGATCGGATCGGATCGAGTTGTAACCCGTTTAACCCATGATAGCTAGAGACCTTTAACTCTTTAAAGGCTTTAGGAATTAGGGTTTGGCCATTCGCCTACTTCCATGTCAATTATATCGCCCTCCTTGCAGTTGTCCTCACCCTCTCGCTCGTCTCCCATTCCTTCTCCCTCCTCATCCTTTTTGGCCTCCTTGCTGCCTAGTGCTTCCTCTACCTATTCTGCCCCATAGATCCGTCCCTCGTTCTATTTGGCCGCACCTTCTCAGACTGCGAGACCCTTAGCTCCCTCATCCTCCTCTCCATCTTCGTCATCTTGCTCACCTTCGTCGGATCCCTCCTCATCTCCACTCTTATGGTCGGCGTCGCCATCATTTGCACCCCGACACCTTCCGCATGCGGAGGACCTCTTCCTGATGACTGAGAGATCTCGATGGGGAGGAGGGCGTAGGCGGCCACGGCCGCGGCAGGGCGAGGTTAGCGACCATCGTCGGGGCGATCGGATTGCTGGCGGTGGGTTTCACCATCATAGGGAAGTACGCGTCAAGAGATACATTCCCATCTCGATTTCTTTTTTGGGTTTAGAATTTTTTTTTAAATCGATTTCTTTTTTATTTTTCCAGCCTTGCTAGGGCTTTTTTTCTCTTCCCCTCAGCCCTCCCCTTTCCTTCTTCGCACCGTCGAAGGCTTGCCGGAGCACGGTGATGTAGGAGAGGGTAAAGGGGGGTCGGGGTGAGCGCGTGGCAATGCCGAGAGGGTGGAGGGGCGGGCTGCGGTTGGGTCAAGAGCTGGTGACTGACGAGTTACAGAGATCGGAGATAGAGGTAAGGAGTTGAATTTTTATTTTTTTAAATAGACCACAATTTACAAATGAATTTTTTTAATCTGTTATAAATTAAATAGATTAAACGATTGGGTCGAATGACCTATTTATTAAATGAGTCAGGTTCAGATTTAAAATTTGATCTATTTAATAAATAGGTCAGATTCAGATTTGATGTTTTCTGATCTAATCTGCATCTGATCCGATTCATTTATGATCTAACCCAATCCGATTGTTACCTCTATTTTTAATCCCACCACTTAAGTGCTCGAGCTGACGTTTCGCGTAAGTAAATTCTCTGAAGCTCAGTGCTTTGCTGCTTGGGCTGATGTGGCATGATATGATTGGAAAAAAATAATTATTGTTCACCCTGTGGTTCTTTTGTTGCTTTAGCTTTACGCTACCAGATCAATATATGAAAAGAAAATCTTGAATATTTCAATTTAATTGTTAAATATTTTATTTTCTGATTCCAATGATTCAATCATCAGATTTATTTTTTTAAAAACTAATTTGTGCTTCTAAATTTTGTTACTCCTTTCTCTTTTCCACAGAAAAAGAGAAAATCATGACTATTATTAATTATAGCTTCCTAACCTGAAATGCTGAATTAAACTGGGTGGTATGCGTCAAAAATGGAGTCACTCTGTTACCAACAAAAAAAAAAAAAAAAAGAAGTCAATCTGTTGCCAAAAAAAAAAAAAATGGAGTCAATCACAAGGTTAAATATTTGATGGAATGTCTTGATGTTCACCACGAAGACACGAGAATATTGTTAAAATGGAGGAACACTAACATGAATTCATTCATGTAAGAAACCATTTATTCTAATACATGATGCTGTTGATCACAATGTCAAAAATCCAAAACCATCCTCTCATATTTATTTATTTATTTATTTTATTTATTTATAAAATCGCATGACACAGTTTAAATTAAAGCAGAAAGGAAAGGGGTAACATAAATTACATATGGTAGAATCAACGAGCAATTTAAACATCATTTATAATGCTGGAACTGTAACCAGTGAGATTATCATAATACTTGCTCCACAGCATGACTCCTCCATAGTTGCTGGACCCCTTGATCGCAGGAAGCACCTGAGACTTGAGATCGCCGACAGGAATGAAGCCACCACTCGGCGCCGCCTGAGGAGCCGCCGGCAGTCCCAGGAAAATTTGTGCATTGGAGAGCGAAGAAGTCCACTGGTTCCATGCACTTTTGAGGTTGGAAGCATCTCCTGAACTATACTGGCATGGAGGGTTGTTGTAGAACTGGACCCAAACGTAGTCGAACAGACCAGTATTGAGGGCGCCGCCCATCCATGCATCGGGGTAGGGGCACTGCGGTGCCGCCGTCAAGTAGACCTTCTTCCCTTGCGCACTGTACCCTGAGAGGTAATTCGCTAGCTCGTCCCAGTGCTGCGTTGTACCACCTTCGATGTCGAAGTCGATGCCATCGAGAACAGCATCGCCGAGGGGGCGAGATGGAGACTGCCCACCTAAGAAGTTGTTCCACAGGTAATCTGCTACCTGTTTGGCGTCATCAGAGGATGCAAGATAGTAGCTCCCTGCACCGCCTCCGATGGACAGCATCACTTTGATGCCTTGGCCCTGGCAACCTTGGATTTGGCTGCTGAGGAAGGCGCAACCATTGGAAGTTGGATCGCAGTGGCCGGCGAGGTTAATGGTTGGGGTCTGACCATTCCAAACGTGGAGAGGAAAGCGACGTTCACGAATTTATATCTTCCTGTGGCGCAAGTATCTGCTAAGCTGCCTTCGTTACCGTTTTGGCCCCAGTAGATGGCGATTCCTCCTGCATAAGAACTGTCAAAACATGCAAACACTAAAAGAGAAAGGAGAAGAGTTATTGCCATGTTATGGAATTCTTTTAGTTCTCCTAACAAAGCACCCAAGGGAGGATTTGGTATCCCAATGGCTGGTGGGGTGGAGGGTTATGGAGGAGAAGCCTTATTTATAGGAAGCTCATGCATGCACCCATAAGTCTACCCGTCCAAGACGGTAATCGATTTTCAAACTTGGAAGCAAGTTAGGTAGGCGTTTTGTCTTCAAACTTGGAAGAAGGTTTGGAAGACCGTGGATTTTGGGTCGCCTCCACTTTCTGTGTCATGCTCTGTGCCTAAAAAATACGGGCGCGGATCCTCTGTGGTACTCGTGCTGCCCGCGGCCGCGCGCGGCGGGCATCGCACGGCCCGCATCCACGCACGGCGGTCCATCGCACGATGGACGGCACGTGCGATACACCCCGCCGTGCAGTGCACCGATCCGCGCTCAAAACATACACCCATTGGTCATGGGAGGCCGTGTACGCAGCTCCATGGTGCATGACTTTCCCCACCACTCGCAAATTTAAAGTCCTGCTTCACACCTTCCTTGGGGGGGCGGGGAATTTTCGATGATGAGGGCCTTTGGTTCACACTTGGATGATTCAGTGCATATATATATTCCAAGAACAGCAGACAGAATAGTATATAATTTTTCTCTTATTTTAATGAGTAATGAACCAGAGTCCAAAATTCACCAAGCAAATGAATGGTATGGTAACTTGTAGGTAGCGAAGCTATATGCTCGGCAAGCACTTACAATCAGATCTTGCAGCTGGAGAAGTGAAGTGCTCGGAATCAAAAGAGTGTTGATCGTTTCCCTCTTGTATGAGCTTAAATGATGTCGGTATCACGCATAATGTCCCAGAAAGTAGCCGTTTCCGTCTTGTATGAGCTTAAATGATGTCGGTATCACGCATAATGTCCCAGAAAGTAGCGTCCTGGAACTGTTTCCCTGTAGGCTAGTTACGTCGCTTGCGCTTCAATTCAACTGCAACCAGGAAATGTTCAATTCAACTTCAATTCTCTCGCATGATTCTGAAAATTTCAAGCACCGAGTCATTCTCTCCACTCTTCCATAATAATGCTGGATCACCCAAGTTCCTTTCATTGTGTTCAAATATCCTACGAACATGAAGAGAATGTCGACTTTTTATGTACAAATCTATCAGGGCTGTTCAGAAATACTTCTCCATAATCTATTCGACAATAAATCTCTTTGCCATATCAGGGATCTTAGCTGGATGAACTAGTATGTCCAAGACGGTAGTGTACTTTAAACTTGGATGTGTTGTGCGCACGTGTCAAGCAGGTCGTCGGAGACCGCACGCTCCGCCCCACGAAGTATTGCCCGCTTTGGCTGGGTCCGGACCGGGGGCAGTACCCCGGTGGTCCCCACCGGGGGTTGTCCCGCCCGGCGTCACGCAGACGGCCTCACGGTTTTGTCCCTTGCATTGGGGTCAACGCCCCGCAAAAGGCGCCTCGTGAGGGAAGGTGTGCTCGTATCCCTCTTAAGCACATGCACACACCAGAGTTGCCCGATGTGGGACTATTAAGGGAGGTCCCCCCACAGCCTACCCACAACAGATGCCCCCCACTCTGGAGGGTGCAGATGTTGGTGAGCAGGGGGCGGGTGCCCCCTACCTGGCGCGCCACTGTTGTGCGCACGTGTCAAGCAGGTCGTCGGAGACCGCACGCTCCGCCCCACGAAGTATTGCCCGCTTTGGCTGGGTCCGGACCGGGGGCAGTACCCCGGTGGTCCCTACCGGGGGTTGTCCCGCCCGGCGTCACGCAGACGGCCTCACGGTTTTGTCCCTTGCATTGGGGTCAACGCCCCGCAAAAGGCGCCTCGTGAGGGAAGGTGTGCTCGTATCCCTCTTAAGCACATGCACACACCAGAGTTGCCCGATGTGGGACTATTAAGGGAGGTCCCCCCACAGCCTACCCACAACAGGATGCACAATGCCCTCCAATGGCATCTGGGAGAAGAATCTAAAAGCTTCAGCCACATTCCTCCGTTGTGACCCACAGATCAGCATATTCCATGGAGCCATATCAGGCCTGAAACCACCTGATCGCAACTGGTGAAAAAACTTCATGGCAATTTCGGGGCATCCATTGGATAGCAAACCTGAAATCAGTGTGTTCCTCGTTACCAAATTCCCCTCGGCCATTTTCATAAAGATCCGATTAGCCAATCCCACTTACCCCAATTTGCAATACACATAAACCAGAGCTGCTTCCAACTTAACATTGTCAGCTACTTACACATTCTAAGTAATAAAAGCATATCTGTCAACCAAGTAGCAACACTGCAAGTTCCAAGCACACAGAAAGAATAGAAAGCCGTGTCCAAGAACTTCACTGCTCCCAGGACAAATTGAGCAAGATTTTTGCGACTAAATTAACAGTAAAATTCATATTGATTTGAACCTGGCTTTTGTGGCTAAATTAACAGCAAAGTTTATATCAATTTGTTGAATTTTTCACTTTGTGAGAAAATGCACTTTATGCACCCCTGAGCTGCTTTCCATGAAAATTATCGATTACAGATTCATACTCCAGATGGTACAACCTTCAAGTAAATATAAAACGGAAACCAAGAGCATAAATGTTATCAGCAATTCGACATCATCTTTTTCTGTCTTTATCTGCGCTGTCCTTGCTTCAGCTCTGCTACACATGCAAATCTCACTAGGCGATTATCTCCTTCATAGCAAACCCAAACTAGTTGTCAAAATGATCAGGAGGCTCATAGATAAAGCAAGAAATCACATCTCTGAGTGTCAACACCAATAACTTCCGGATCATCATCCTCAGCTACATAAACTCGGTGAACTGATCTGGCCGCTAGACTCTCTATCACATTACCAAGGGAAGCATCACGTCCACTTGTTACTGGTGCTGCTATTGTGCTTGCAGATTCCAGATCGACTGAAGCTTTGATCTTTATGAAATCAATTGCTGCTAGATGCCTGAAGAAAGAGACCGAACCATTAAAAACTGTAAACGTGAAAGAAAATTTCACCAGGTGAATTCGTGCACATAAAAGCATATGATCTCAGTAGAATGTTGGGAAAGAAAAAATAAGAGTTTCCACTTGGCGATTGCCAAATCATGCTGCACTTCAACTAAAATAGGAACAAGTAGAACTGCTCAGTTCAACACAAGGTAGGAATGCCACCACAGGTTCAAACCCAGGAACTAGCAAGTGTGAGAGGGGTGCCAACCAGCTGACCTAGTCTTGTTGATCATATTAATTGGAGCATAGCTGGATCAAGACAATAATACAAAGAAACACAAATGTCTATTGACATTAGAGTGCCCTGCCAAGTGTTTCACTACAAAAATAGCTGGCTCAGGAGATTGTATGTAGATGCCTCGAAAAAGCCAAAAGGCATAGCTTACATTACTTTATACACATTAAAGGAAAGAGAAAGAAGAACTTCAAGATCCCTCTTCATTGATTTTTTAAAGCAAGTCACTCCAAGTTCATTCATAAGCAGCTTTCCTGGGTGGTATGATTTTGCAAGGGTTCCATATGAAACATATGCAGCAGGACTCCCAAATGATTTAATAGTCTTAATTGTTTAGATGGGAGAAATAGTTTTACATAACTTGAAGAGTCAACTCGTAACTCTTATCATAGAACTCGTAACAATCACCTGAAGTTGGAGAAGAACGCAGGCCGAAGCAACAAGAACCTGATATCACGTAGGCTCACACCACCAAAAATCTTCCTCTTGGCTCCTTCTGTAACTGGGAGTCCTATGTGATTGGTTTTCATGTGCTTGAAAGCTTCTAGGATCAACTCATCACTTTTGACGCTAATGACCTGACAACTTGCCGCTAGAGTATAAAATTTATTCATCTTTCTTCTAAATAGACCAGAACAAGAAAGAGATATAGTTTTGTAGCAAAATATGCATGTTGTCACAAGTTACTTAGTTCTTTACAACATTGCACGAAAAATAATAAGTATCCATGAAAAATAAATAAAATAAGAAAATATGAATTTGTCATAAGTTCACTGTGAATTTTCAGATGGTCTAATTTGCCTTTCATGGTGCAATGTGCAGCAAATTCACTGAATTGCCAATGTATTGGAGGCATAATGCTATAAAGAAGTAAGTCAGACAAACTAATTCCACGAATCTTCTAAGTAAATAGAATAATGTGCTGAGTTATTCAAGGATGATATCTGCAAGTTTGGATGCGTGCAGACCTTATAATGCAACAGACAAAAGAAGATAAGAAAATAATATTGCAATGGGGAAAATGTAACATGTTTATACGGCATAAGAGGAAGCCCAAAATCTGAAAGAGGACGTCATCTATGCAATCAAACCAATCACTTCCCTTGCATTGCTTGGGAGCATGAACAATTGCTGACTGGGTAATAAAATTTTTAATGCAAGAATTTCCAACTTCAACTGCTGGGACATTTCTCAGACTATATTTTGAAAGCAACAGCAAAACAGTAAGCATGGAACCATCCAGTGCTACAGGGAGGACTGGGGAAAGTCATATGACATAACAACTGACTCTTTACCCGAAATGAGAAGTTAAAAATGAGAATTACTAAGAACAAAAGGTTTTATTGGCCGCTAGAAAACTCAACGAACACACTTAGATAATGGAATCAAGGGGAGCTGCACCCTTCATCATCTATATTGTTGCCCATAACAACATCTATATTGTTGCCCATAACAAAAAGCCTCACAACAGCAAGCTACCATGTGTAATCTGTCTTATAAAAGAGCACCCCACACAACTTTATTTTGGGATCCTTGATTTCATTGTTTTAGGTTTGCAGAAGTTAAGATTATAGAAGTGGAATAGGAACATTATATATGTATGCATATACATATATACATACATGCATATATGTACATACATACGCACGTACATATGTATGTATAACATTGGGTAGGTAGTATTTCAAACCCCAATTTCACATCGTATGTATTTGCCTAGCTAATTGCAGAGCTCCCTAGAAAATGCACTTGTGAGTACAATAAGGTCAGAGTCTTTTTTGGTTACATGTGAGTGTCTGATTGATGCCAAAAGTCACATAAGTCATGTAAGCAATATGCCAATGGCAATTGGGCCCACTGCTTGACACCTCTCTCCTCAGGGAGAGGCTGCAGGTCTGAACCTGGAAGGCGGCGTTCCCACCATTTTCTAAGGGTGGAAGTCATGGAAGGCGTCCACTTCCGAACTTTTGATTACAGCACAAGTAATTTAACTCATGTTGACTTGGGTACACAAGAAGTTTCGAAGTCATTAATCAAAAAAAAGTTAGAAAAGAACATATTGATACCTTAGACACTACATCATGGTCCCAGTTGTCGACCACAGCAATGTGGTTGGTCATATTTGATATAATGATATTGGTTGGCCATGGTCAACGATGTCACATCATTTTGAGAGGATGAATTCCATCATTCCAAATTTGTGGAATTGAAAGTTACCTTTTAAGGAAATCACTTCCCTAAATTTACTCTGCCCAGTGGACCTAAATAAAGCATTTAGAGGTCGATACCATAATGAAATCGATTCTGATCACCCACCTCTCCTTCCACTTCTTTCACATGTTCTCTTGAATATTTTTTTTAACTACCATTGATGGGGCTAGAATCCAATAATCTGTTGTTCGAGAAATTGATCAAACCCCGCAATCAACGATGCAATCAGCCCATCATCATGCAATCAGGTGCAGCCACATTCTAATTGCTAGCATGTCAGTAATGCAGGAAAAAGTTGCTACTTCACTGCTTTATTGATTAAAAGGTTTCATCTCAGAAAGAGATTTCCACTACACATCCACTGTCAGAAATTTAACAGTTATTTAAATGAGATCGAAAAGCAATTGGGTAAGATATGACCAGTCAACCTTAAAAAAATGGAATTTTCCCTGCATAGTGCTGAGCCTAAAATGAACCTTGAAGTTTGGAGTTTCTTTTGTGATAGAGAAAAAGCAAATGTTCATGAGACGTATTAGAATTTGAATGACCACTGAAAGAGTCGTGAAATCAAAGATACAAACTGTTGGGATACACAAAAAAGTAAAGAGTATATTTGCTGCACTTTCTGTAGCAGATTTGAAAGGTTCTTCATGAAGAATGTCTTTATAGGAATCCTTCCCCATATCATCAGCGGGAGCTGGACCATCTTCTGCCATTCCATTTCCTGCAGCCAATCCTCCAGCCATGCAGCACCAATTGCGGCAATCGTCAGCCCAGAAACAGCAACTGGACCAGTTGCACCCAATGCCACTGCTCCAACTCCAGGAGCAGCAAGAGCACCTGCTCCCACTCCAGCAGCTGTTGCTGAACCTGCTGAGAGACAAGCAACAGCTAGCTCCGCACTCTCTAATACCCAGAAAATGACTGCAGAGTATTTCATAATTCCTAGATACCATTCCCTACAATCTGTGGTAACCCCTGCTTCTGGATTTGTTACAGGAGAAGCCATTATATCATGTTCAGATAAAATTTGAACTGCATCAACAATGGATGCGTCTGCTGAAATTTCAATTACTATTCAAGAAACAAATGAATTTTGTAAGGCTAAATGTATTCGCTACATCAAGCGTTTTCACAAAATAAATAAAGTATTTTCTTATAAATTGGTAAAACAGTCTAGAACATCCAAACACTAAAGCATGGTCGAACATACCTTTGCCCCCTGGAACTTGTGGGAAACATGAAACTGGAATCTGTGCCAATACGGATGTCCAATATTGCTGCAAAGAAAATGGTAGCCCTTTTCTGGACTGAAAATTCCCAAAATAAGCATCACAGCTTGGAATCCTTGAACTCGATCCAACTTGATGCGACATTTTGTGTCGCAAACGGGATTATCAAGTCTTTCAATATCCCCCAGAGCACAATTTTTATATCCATGACAGCCGAATGCAGTCATACCACACTGTCATCCACCATGAAAAGAACATTCTGCAAATCAAACAAGAAGCTCCCACATTACCAAAGAAAAAGCAAAGCTCCCTTTTGTAAGCAAGCTACTAATTAAGCTTCAACAACATGAAAAACATTCTGGCAGAAAGTATGAGTCAAAAATGTGAAAGTTACCAACTTGACCAGTTTCAACAGTGTTGCGTCTAGTATTATTACACTTACCTAAACATTTGTGCCCTCTGTTAAGGTAGCTTCAAGTGACACTAGATCTAATGCCACTTGCCTCCCAGAACAGTGCAATTAGTCCATTGTTATACAATAACAACCTAGGACTCCGAACAGAGCATCGTCACAGTCACAATGGAGAAAGATTCTTATAGTTGTACTTAACTAATATAACATCTGAGAAAAAAATAAATAATCAGAACCAAAGAAAAAGAGCCCACTTTTATAGCAAGATTTCAGATTCTCGAGTAATTAATTACAAAGTGCAAACCCCGTGCTGAAGAATACTTCAGAGGAGAAAGAATCATGAAAGAATAAAGGATTAATGAAGAATTCCGCATTGCATCTCGGTATTATCTTATCAAAGAACGTTCTCATAATGAACATGTGCACACGGATGAGCAAGAAATCCACCAATAAGAAAAGGGAAAACAATCGAACAAGCGGTCTCTGTTGAGACTTAACCCTGCAAAACAAGGTAAATCTCCAGAGAGCAAAGAAACAAACAAGGCATTACATCAAACAGAAGAGTCTCAATATTCACCGAACTCCAAAATCATTACAAACGTTTGCTCCCACCATAAATGACCCCATAGAACGCGCAAAATCTTTAAATATTTCACTCTATTTGTACGAATGAACATCAAATTGGAACCGCAACTCTTTCAGACGGTACAACCACAACCATGAGCAAAAATCGTCTGATAATAGTAATTACACAAAACGGAGATCCAATTGTGCAATTTGTGAAAAAAAAAAAAATATGAATGATATATCCATAAATTGCTAGCCAACAAACCCTAGAGCGATCTAAAGAGAATCACACCGATCTAACCAATCAACTAGAGCGGCATTTGCCTCAATTTTGTCGGATTCTTGGTATTCATAGGAATAAGAGAAGTAATAAATCTAAACAATACGAATAAAAAACTACAGAAACAGGAAGGGATTATAATTTATACGAAGGAAATCGGGATTTTTTTTTCATTTGTTTTATTTATTTTCTTTTATTTCTATTTCCGGCACAGATTCCTGGTGCCCTTGCGGACCGGTGCAGAACACCGCGATCTTGAAAATTCTTACGTGCCACGTGCACCGCCGGAGTGGACGCGGCCCTGGGCGGTGACGGAGTCGTGGCAGTGGTGGGTGGAAAGAGACGTTGGATCAACGAGGGAAACCCAGCTGGTTAGCCAAATCACGAAACAGCGGTGGACGCAAATTAGCAGCTGGATTTGTTGAACTTTTGTCCACATTCGGAATCATATATCTTATACGACTCAACGAAGTGGATTACCCTGCGAGCTAGGGCTGAGTAAATAATCAAAACCATCCGATTCGATCTAATAAATATCGATTTCGATCAATTAAAAGATATAAATTAGATAAAATCGAATTGATTTATAAAAAAATCGATTATTTATGATTAAATTTAATTTCTACACTTTTAAACCGTATAAAATCGAATCCGATGTAGTATCTCACAAACTAATTTTCATTTTGGGACTGTTGTTTAAACTTCAATACTTCATTCTAAAAAATACCGTATCATTCATTTGGATTTATAAGAATGTTAATATTGAATTATTGATGGAAGTACATCAATTTAAGATGATTCTAAAGTAAAAACGTTCAGATGTAGTTGCTTACAGATGAATAATTTTTTTATTTTTCTGTTTTATTTTATATAAGTTCAAAAATAAATCCAAAATTTGTAACTTATAAAGTGCATATTTTTTTATATTAAATTAAAAAAAAATAAATAAGCTTTAATAGACTAACATTGTATTTAAAATCAATATTGGATCAACATTAAAGCTCAAACTGATACAACCCACTCGAACCTACTACAAACCGTTCACTTTACTTTCAAACGGTTTATATATGATAAACGATCGACAGCGGATTGAATTTTTTTCAATCCGATTGAATTCGATCGGATAAAATTTTTTTCTCAATCCGATCGAACCTGACCCAATGCTCAGCCCTATTATGAGCTAAGCAAGGAGCAGCTGAATTTCATTGGATTATGATTCCAAGAAACCCAAGGTTGAAAACTGTATCAAATTTAGTCTATGATAAATCATATAAGAAATTATTTTATTATGCTATAAAATCTAGCATCTAGATCGGACACATGATGGCCGCATATTCCTTAAGACAAAGTGCTCAAGAATGTGCAAGATCTGTCTTTTTATCAATAAACAATCATATCAAATCCAACTCAAACTGTAGCAGTAAAAGTGAACATCTAATTTTATTAATTTAAACTAAATTTAGTTTACCACTATCTCATCATAATTAGGATCATATTAATTCAAAACAAACTAAATAAATATCTTTTAAAATCTTATGCTCCTTATTATCTGATCCCAAGCCTATAAAATCTTTGGATCTGAAACAAAAAAAAAAAGAAAAGAAAAGAAGAAGTGAGTTTACGAACTCAGAAAATTATTAATATCTTTGAAGGATTAAGCATAATTAATATCCAAAATATAACAATTTAACCATAATATATAACAATATAATTTTCTTTCCAAATATGTCATGCATAATAATAAAATCTAAAAATTCTCCCTCAGTCTTTGATAACTATGGCCACAATCAGTCCCATGATAAAGATCGAAAAAGACTAGCTCCAAAAAAATAAATACACGACGCATCAATATGTGCCAGCAATCAGCTCTGATTGGCTGGATCTGAAAAAAAACTAGCTCTGATTCACATGACCACGATTAGCCCCATGATAAGATAAAGAGACTAATTCTGAAAATATATACACGAGACGCATCAGAATGTGCCAGCTATCAACCCCGATTGACTAGATCCAAAAGAACTAGCTCTTCCAGCGATCATCTTCAACTGGTTAGATTTGGAAGAAATATATTTTAGATATATGGCCAACAATCAGTCTCATTGGTTAGATCTGAATCATAGTCAAACAAGAGAGTTTTTTTATAATTTCACCATAACTAAATAATCACACTTATTTTACAACAACATCAAATCAAATTTTTCACATCTTTGTTTAGAAATAAAAGGATAATTTTATTCAAAATTCGTACAAAGATAAATATGTATAATCTTATTTTCCAAGATTATGCAATATTAAAATAAAAAAATCATCTCATTTTAAATTTGTAATCATGCTAAGATGACACCATACTTGATCCATAATTTTAAATTATTTTTCATGCTCAAAACTACATACTTCCAAATTTGATAATTTTTAAATATTTTAATAATTTTATATATATAATTAAATTTTTAAATATATAATATATACTAAAAATTCAGAGATAAAAAATAATTACCGTCGGTCAGATCCAAAAATTATGATCTTTAACTCACAGTTTGATCTGTAGATCTAATTTTTTTTGACATTAAAAACTCTGATATATAATTTAAAACTATTTTAGCCTTCAATCGATGAGTGATTTATAACAAAGAGAGAAAATTTGATTCAAGTCCTGATTGGATTTGGATCGGATCACGAGGCAAATCTAAACTTCTCAGATTGACCGATATCTAATCAAATTAGGATCCGACCAAAGAGGTGGTTTCACAAAACATTACTTTAGCCCTTTTTTTTTTTTTTTTTTTCTCTCTTTTTTTCCTCTTATCTCTATCTCTCTCTCTCACTTTCTCTCATTCCCTTCTCTTTCATTTCCTCTTTTCTTGCTCTCTTCCCAAGCCGAAGAGGGGTTTCACTAAGGGGAGGCAGAGGGGATAAGGAGGAGACGGGGTTGATGGCAATGGTGGCGTGACCGGGTGCTGGTGACGGTGGTGGCTCAGCCGGCACAGTCAATTCCCAACAAAACCAGCAAAAAACAGAGAAACAAGGAGAAATGGTTTTTTTTTTGGGGGGGGGGTGGGGGGTATAACGGCTTCTTTTTGTCGGATTCTTGGTATTCATAGGAATAAGAGAAGTAATAAGTCTAAACAATACGAAAAAAAACTACAGAAACGGGAAGGATTTATAATATTTATACGAAGGAAATCGGGATTTTTTTTTCATTTGTTTTATTTTTTTTCTTTTATTTGTAATTCTGGCACAGCTTCCTGGTGCCCTTGCTGACCGTTGCAGGAGACCGCGATCTTGGCAATTTTACGTGCCACGTGCACCGCCGGCCGTGGGCGGTGACGGATCGTGGCAGTGGTGGGTGGAAAGAGACGTTGGATCAACCAGGGAAACCCAGCTGGTTAGCCAAAACACGAAACAGCGGTAGACGCAAATTAGCAGCTGAATTTCCATTGGATTATGATTCCAAGAATCCCAAGGTTGAAAATTGTATCAAATTTAGTCTATGATAAATCAGGGTGCAATGCCAGGATAATTTTATTACCATCATTCCTCTGTTTTCTCATATCAATAAGTTATTCATTATTTTCTGTATACAAGAAATTGCATGTGTTATATATACACAGACATGAATGGATGCATGCATAGACAAGTAACCAATTGCATGTGCAGGTAGAGACCCAATGATTACTTCATATTGCATGTCTTGAATAAATTTATTCTGTTTGGCGTAAGCAACATTTCAAATCATATCATCCGTTTATGTTTTCATGCTAGTGGCAACACTGATTTGGAGTTGCTTGGAGGAAGAAACTCTAGAATATTCCTTAATAGAAGATCAAATAAGGAAAGAGTTCTGGAAGGTGCAACCATGGTTTATTCTCTGCAATCATTCATAACTACTTGTAGTTGCAACCATGGGCAGACAACCATTAAAGAATGGCTTCATGTTTTTTTTGTTTGAGCAGACTTTATATATTTCATAAATATTTTGGATTGGTATGTTCTCGTCGATTCTGATCTTTAGGATAGGGTGATGGTGTGGAGTCAGTTTTTGGTCTGATTACACTTCTACATAGGTTGTTGTCTTTCTCCTTCGGGTTAGATAGCTTCTTATCTAGCTGTGCTACTTAACTATCCTCTTCTTATTATAAATTTTACTCTTTGTACATATTACTTCTATTAATAAAGTTTGCCTCCCTCAATATCAAAAAAAAAAAAAAAAAAAGCGAGAATTGGATTGCCAATGAGTGGAAAATATATACAGAAAAATAAGAAAAAAATAGAACTAAATAAAATATCAATAAAGAGTTTACAATATTAAGTAGTAGAATTTTTCTTATTAGTTTCAATATTTTGCTAAATTGATATATTAAACACTCTTTAAAATCATAAAAAGTTTTAAAAAATATTTAAAATATTAAATAGTTTAAATTTAAATAATTATTAATTATGTAGCTTTTATAAAGATGATAAAAAAGCACTATTCAGATACATTTTGTTAATAAATTGATCCTCTAAAGAAAAAGGAGGGAAAAAAGCAGCAATAGATGATAAAATAATGATGTCCATGTGTAATTCTTTCAATCTAGGGACACATTCTTTCAATCTAGGGCTTTAAATATACGATGAATTTGAGCCGCTTTTTGAGGATCTAGATAATCGATTATTTAGCTGGAGGCTTGCCTAAACCCCTAAAAAAATGGTAGCTATGGACTCAATGTATTGCCACGCTATCAAGGCATGGTCCTTTGAGGATGGTTGAAAATTTTCTTTCTTAGAAATATTGGACAATTGCATACAGGTAAGGCAAGTACGGATGAATTATTTGGCCGAATTGATGTTTTATCGGAATGTAGAGCTTAAATTGGTTGTTTAACTTCTGTGATAAGTTGATAACGTACTCATTAGCGTGCAGCATATGATCGACTATCTAGTCATATACTACCAAAAACCCATGGAAATCCCTTGCGCTAGATATATAGAGATGCAAGGCGGTATAATTGTATGAAGTGATAAATAATGGTTCAAAAAAATCTGCTTACATATGTTTCATTTAATAATTAGGGAGGGTTGAAAGAGGCCTTTACCATCTTAAAATTTATTCAGAAAATGGAAGAAGTATGTACGATGAAACAGAAAACAAAAGAAATCCGAAACAAAAAAAAAAAAAAAAAAGAAAAAAGAAAAAAAATCTAAGAGAAGAACAAGGAGAGAACACACTCAGGAATGAGCTTACAAATTCTTCTTGGAGCAGAGTATGGAGCACTCCAAGAAATCAGAAACCACTTCCCAATAAATACCTGAAATAGTCTGGTTGTATATCAGGCCTAGTTTCATGGATTATCCCTGGATCACCATCACCATTTTTATTCACACGGTCAGACTTAGTTGTCTTCCTTGCACTGTACATTCTGAAACAATAATGCCTGAGCGTATCTATCTCAACCCGCTTTCCAATTGTCATTTAAAACTTCTCGAAGCCTGTTGGGATGATTGGACTTAAAATCTTATGAAATATTTCATGAATTGGACCAGTACAATCAGTAAAATCATAGGATTATTTGATTGTACTAGTTCAATCCGTAAATCCTATAAGATTTTCAGTCCAACCATTTGAATAGATCCTTATGCTCCGATAAATTCCAAAATTCCCAGAACAAAATGAAAACAGAATTAAATCCAAAATGGGCCTTCAGTTGGTGTTGTCTCTATTAGCCACCGGAGAGGCAGAGGCACTCTTGGAAGCAGGAAAGCCCAAAGAAGGCTGGAGGAACGTCAAGTTCCCTTGCTGGGGGTTTGAGCTTGAAGCCGTCGACCGAGTAGTCAAGTAGCTCGATGCACAACCATTCCCGGTTGCTGTACCTGAGAAGGGAGGGACCGAGTTGAAGTGTTCTCCCCATTTCGGGCCATGGCCTGGACCCTCCCTTCTCCCACCTTGAGCTCCATTGGCTCCAACGTACGAAGTGATGGCAGCTGCTATCGCCGAATGGAAGCTCGGGTCTGACGTGATAGCTTGAGCAATTGTGTCCGTCAGTGAATTCTGACTTGGAGCGGGAGCACTTGGGTTAGGGGCCTTGTTCAAATAAGATTGGTAGAAAGGATCCTGAGATTGTCTTCCGAGGCCCAAAGAGCCAACGAAACTCTTGTTATATGGCTGGTTTCCATAGTTAAGGTAACTATTGCCCCATGATGTTGGGATGGTGTCAGACTCTGAGGAAGAGAAACTGTAGCCTGTCGAGGAGTATCTTGGAATGGTGGCAAAGTTTGAGGAGAACCTATTGAACTGATGAGAAGGTTGGGAGGTGGATGATTGGGGAGCAGTGAGGTCTAGTGTGATGGTGGGGTAGGAAGGGGTGGAAGAGAGCGAAGGGTTTGGAAGGTAGAAATGACCTGGTCTTGAATTGCCTGATAGGTTGAAGTTTAGGCCATGGAGTTTGGCATCAGTGGTGGTGGTAACAGTGGAGGAGGAGGTGAGAGATCCATGGGTTGGTCGAGAAGCGGAGGAGCCAGACATCAGCATGCAAGCGGCAGCGGAGGTTGTAGAAGCCATGGCGGTGGCTGAGATTGGAAGTGGGTGGTTATGGGTCCCCTCATAGGTGGTGATCAATATGGACGTGTCTTCTGCACACCTTTGCACCTGGAAATTGAATAAAGAAATAGGAAGAATATTGAGAAGACAAAAACTTTAATTTGGTGAATTTCTTATACAATTATTTCATTTCTGGATATGAAAGAGTTGGGCAAGGGACATATAGACCTAGAAAGTTATGAGGTGATGGTAAACGAAAGCTTGCATTGTCAACAACCAAAGTGATAAGCTTGAAGTTTGAAATTCTATTTTTTAACACATATGTCAGCACTTGGATCAAGTAGAAGGCTTCAATGACTTGTTAATCGCGTCTGTGATGCGGACAGGATCCTTAATTAGCAAGTTCTACATGGCTATTTGTAATGTCATAATATACCAAAAGGAATATTTTCTTCGGACCGTGATTGGAGATCACTTGATTAGCATTCGTTCTCAAATTCATCTGATTTATTCCATGTTGCCTCACTACAAGGAAATAGTGTTTTAGCAATGGATTTTATAGTGGCGAAAGAATATTTACCTCTAAAAATAGATTGTGCATGTATCGGCAAAAATAGGTAACTCTATAAAATGATGCAATATTTATAGCATTAAAAACAACAATCTTTTTTAACAAATATTTACAATGGGAACTACTTCTGTTGCTATATATATATATATATATATATATATATATAGTGTTAAAATATGCTTTTTTTTTCCTGAAAGGAAGTTCAAATATCAATGTTTGCTAAAGTTTTAGCACAATGGCTACAAAGGCCATTCTCAATTTTTTTGCTGTTACTCCAACGATATGAATATTTAGAGGTAATTTTATGACTATTAGCAGCTTTTGTTTGCCACCAAAAACCTATATTATTGTTAGTCATTTGAGTAATTTGTCGGACATTTTCTATCAAAAAAGAACAATAATCTCTCTGAATTTTCCTAGAATCTGATCACAAATCATATTACATGTTGCATTTTCCAAAAAAAAAAAAAAAGGTCAACTAAGAGAAGTTTTCCTAAAAGATGACTGAGAAAATGGTAATGGCTGGATTGTTGGGACCTGCCAAATTATCAACACAAAGACATTTGTGATCAGCATTAGGATTTAACCAGTGTCATGATACTGGGATTTGGACTAATGTGAGACTAGAAGGTCGTTACATTATATCAAAACCCTAGGCAGACCCGAAACATGACTAAAGAAAATTAGCTGCATTTTTGTTAATTACCTCATTGTTTTAGCGAATTGTATAACTATTTAACATTACCTCCAATAGCCTACCATCAATCATATACATCTTATATCCAATACATAGATTACGTACTTCGGACAAATTACCAAGAAAATAAGATACATGGAGAAGATCGTCACCTGCTTCCTGACTGGGCATGCCGGTGCAACAGTGCAACGATAGTATGCTCGTGGGCATGGATTACCTTTTGCAATCTTTTGCCCATACTTCCTCCACTGACATCCATCATTCATCTAAAAAGAAGGAAAAAGATATAGTTTAATCAGTATCCAATTTTTAGAAGATCACATATACTATTTCCATGCATAACATTACTACAACCGAATTATAATGCATGCATGCCATGAAATATATGAAGACTAAGAAGGCATATGCGTGCAACTAAAGTTGATTTGTTATGGGATACAATATGATACAGACCGTGGGTGCATCACATCGTGCTCTCACAGAAACACGTGCTTTCTTGACAAAGGGCTGCTGGGAAACTTCATCATCACCGCTTCGCAAATTCTTCAATGTCTTGCTAGGTGGCCATGGCTCCTCAGGTTCAGCTTCCTTAGGCTCCCCAAAGCTATTGCCAGGGCTCACGTTGGAGCCAGGTTCGTTGGTGCCATTACTACTGGATCCCTCAAATTTGCAGTCCAGTCCAAGAGTCAGGCCTCCTTCTAGCTGCTCATGATTCTCTTTGCTTTTATTTGTGTTTACCTTCTCTTCCTTCTTGTGTCCGCTTAAAGTTGTTCCAAGGCTCAATGAAACAAGCTCAGGTTCTTCTACTTCATTTGGAGCTGGCGGGGTCTCGACAGGTTTCTGGACTTGCTGTTGTTGAACAATGTCAAAGAAGTGCATTTGGAGAGACTGGTAATCCTTAAAGATGCGGGCTAATGTCGTCTTCAATCGTTCATTCTCTTCTCTTACCTCGCCCATTTCCGCTTTAGTGGATTCGAGCTGGTCCACCTTCAAGCAAACAAATCCAAATTAAGATGATGCAAAAATATCCATAAAAAAGTGACCTCATGTTATTGATTGATTGGAGCCTGTCATAAAACCTAATGACTGGTGTTGTTTGATAACTTTATGGCAAAGATCTTTTGAGATTTGAGAGAACAAAATATAGCACACGGATCAAACTTTATTTTAATGGTAAATCTAGAGACTTTTATAAAGCAAAGCTGAAGATATGATAACACGGCGTGCCCGTACTAATTCAACATAAACATAAGCATAAACGTAAAAACACAAATCCAAATGATTGTGAGTAGTATTTTGTTAATATATATTAGAAGAAAATTCTCACCTTACTCATCGTAACAGAGTCCTCGAGTTTTAAACAAGATGGTCTTGATGATGCATCCATAGATGATCTTTCGCTTGGGATTTTAGCAGAAGCCTGTTGCACATCTATGAGTTAGATCACTTGGTGGGGAAAACGGTACCGCATGCAGGCTAATCTGGTCTGTTGCTTAACTGACAATAAATGATAAACTAGTCCTACACCCGATGCACGGAAATTAGAATAAAAAAATTATAAATGATACCAAAAAAATATATTTATTAAATTACATAAAATAAAGATGAAATACAGTTAAAGATGAGATAATTAATATGGGACATATGGTGGGACAGTTTTTAGTTCATTAATCGTAGCGTGTGGACGGCGGTGTAAGTATAATTCTGATTCAATTTTTAAGATTTTTTGTTTTTGAGAGAGAGAAGAATTTGAGAATTGGAATATACACCATTTTGAATGGATGCCAAACCCCGTGGTCGATACATCTTCTTATTAAATGGTCTTCCTTCCCCCTCAAAACTATAAAATTAATAAATTGAATAAAAGGAATAAATAGAATGAAAAGTCTTATCCTTTTCTTCTGCGAAGGTAAATTCAAACATGCATAATTGGGCTAAGTTGATCATGGAAATTGTTCCATCTTCTGGTGGTTTGGCTGGGATCATTGGATATTACAAAACAAGCCGAGCCAAAGATAATGAAATTATGTTACCTAGTTTATGATGCTCGGATCAAGAGCTGTTTATAAATAAGAGCAACTTGAATATTTTAAGATATTGGGAACCCCAACGATTTAATTTATCATCGAGTATACCAACAACAGGTATTGTGTTTCACCAGACTCCTAAATCTTGAACAGCTAACCAAATTAAACCTAGCAAGGTAAACGATCACCCTTGTATAACTATCACCACTTTTTTTTTTTTTTTTTTTAATCCGAATCGTAAGGAGGCAAATTTCATCTGTGATTTATTAAAAGAAGAAGCTATACAAATACAAAAAGAGAGAATTTACAGAGTTGAAGGAGAAAGGAGGTACCATACTTATTAGAAGGAGGTACCTGTGACCAATTACCATACTTCCACAGAAGATTTTTATTAATCCCACAGATAGCGGTCAAAAGAAAATGATGCAATTATCACAAGATTATACCAACTAGCATATGCAATAATCATTTCGCTAGTTATATTTGAAATTAACAAAACTTTATACCTGTTTGTTAATGATTGAATCGCTTTGGTTGGGAGAAGGTGACTTGGAAAAATCTCGGTCCGCAGCTGGTTTTTCACCTCCCAACTGCGGCAGTATAAGATTGATTATTAAGAAACCGTATGAGCAGAAGAATATGTAACAGGTTCATGGGCTCTTCGGAAATCTTCTAAGAAGTTGCTCAATCAACGACTGGCACAAATAGTCTATTTCCTTTTATTTTTCTTCGAGAAGATAGTCTATTTCCTTTTCAAAGATTCTTTCCTGGAAAAATCAAACGCCAACTCTTTATAATAGTCTTACAATCTAATTGTCCGCGATAAAGGCATGATGGTGGACACCTTGTCCGTATGTTTGTCACTTAGTGATCGAATTCAATTCATCCAAAGCCTAATTTTCCGCTCAAATATATGTTAATTAGCAAGTTCTAAATGTTACTAAAATTCATTTGTTTGAAGCTACTAAAATTTCGGAAATGCATTAAAAGCGAAGATGTCTTAATTAAGTTAACGTACCCCTTTTAATCATGGCTTGATGCACACACACAACCCAAAAAAAAGAAAGGAAGAAGAAGAAGAAGAAGAAGATTGTTTACGACAGTGAAACCGATGGGCAAGCCCAGAGTTTTGCTCAAGAGAAAAATAAAGGGAAAAAAAAAAAAAGATTCGCTGCATTGGGACAGAATTCAGACAGAGAGAAGGAGAAACAATACCTTTCCAATATCTCCACCCTCTTCATCACCGAGACTCTTAGGTCTCTTGTCCTCTTCAACAACAAGAGACCTTTTTAGCAGCACCTCCATTGGAAACAACCTTGGCTTTCCTCCTCCTCCTCCTCTTTAATAATTAATATTTCTTGTGCTGCGCCTCCTGTCCTTTCAAACCCTCTTCTTATAAAGCAAAGCCTCCTGTTTTTGACTTGTTTAATAAGATTTAAATCACACGCTTATCTCTATTGGGCTATGAGCATCTAAATGTCAACATGAGCAAGGGCACTCTGAGAAGCAATAAGAAAAATAAGGGGATTCAAACGTGTGAGAGATGTACCTGTCAGGCTGCGTCATTAGGAGAGCTTCCAGCCGCACTCCCCGGACCACTTTGAAGTCTCCCTTTGCCACCTCGTGCAAATCATCACGTGGATCGAGGCCTTCACTGATCTCAGATTGCCGGAGGTGTGCCCCACCGCCGCTTGGCTGTCATCGAACCCTTAGACGGGAGCTAGCAACTCTTCATGCATGATGGCTCATGCATGGAAGACTCGGAATAGACCATCCTCGGTCATGATCACACTCATAGCGTAAAGCCAATACTCATGCATGAATCATCCGCTCATAGACTTTAGTTGAAAGGGATTACATGCATTTGATCCACTATCTAGTTATCTAGCTATCCATCTAAATAGATAGATTGAATCATGTCCTTTATCTAAAAGTCACAATCACAATAGATAGATAGATAGATAGATAGATAGATAGATAGATAGATAGATAGATAGGTACATACATACATACAGTGGATCACATCCTTTGTCTAAAAGTCACAATCGCAATAGATAGTCTTATCGTTCCAGGCAGCATGTTCAACCATATTTTGTGGGAGAGACTATTTCAATACAAGTAATGCAGCTAGGATATGGTTGATCTCTTTTCTCTGGATAGTTTGAGCATACACATTTTAAAAAAATAAAAAATAAAAATGAAAAAAAATAGCATAATCACAATATTTTCAAAATTGATAAGTATGCCCGCTTTCTATATATGATCTAGAAATGTATTATTGACCAAATCAATAATTTTTCAACTCTCACAAATTAAATAAGCTTTGATGCACGAATTTTAGATATTATTCACTACGTCATTTCACCACAATCAATAAAGAAAATCCCGTAGTTTCATTGGTTCAAGAAGTTATTTCGCGTCAATGCATCTACTAATGTATCAACAACCGAGGACTTAAAAGATGGTTAGTTGAAGAACATAGATTTTAAGATCTCAGTTAGCTGTACCATTTACTTAGAGCAGTATAAAATAATGGAGAGGCTGAGGTGTTTGGGATTCCGACGGCCAGTTTCCGGTGAGCCGACTGGTGTTGGAGAGGGACAGCTTGGAATATAATCCAATTGTTTTAAGATCCCAAGGCGTTGAAACGTGTGGTTGGCCAATCTGGCGTGGAGATTCCGGTCTTATTTCGCTGGCCTCCAGCTGATTTTTTTTTCAAAAGTTGACGGAAATGGCCCCACTTCCCTGCCCAAAATGCCCCTACTCCTAATTTTCTCTATAGGGTTTCCACGTTTGAGGATTTTCTATTATTATTTTACTGCGGGGTTAGGTAATTGCGGCTCCGTTGAGACTGTAAACACGCTCCATGCGCCGCTTTCTTCGTCAAGAGCACTGGCTTTCACTCTCTTTTTTTTTGGGGGGGGGACTTTTTTTTTCCGTGATAAATGGTGGGAGAAGAAATTATGGAACGAGAAGTTTTAATTTAATTAGCATGAGCACATGCACCGTCACCTATTTATTTTCCGGAGATGCCCCTATATGCTCTTATTGACCGAGCTAGGTGTGAACGACCTTGCAATTTATGGGGAGTTTTTTTTTTTTGGTAATAAATAGAGAGTTGTATTATAAAGCTACCAGTATGTAATACAGCATTCCTGTACTTAGAACAGCATCCTGTGTTGAAACAAAACCAGAAGTTGTAAAAACATTTTGTTTGGTGTGGGGGTGGGGGGGGGATATTTAAATAATTATTTACAATATCAACTAATTATATCAACATTTTAGGGATGGGGGGTGGATATTTGGATAATTATTTACAATATCAACTGATTATATCATTGGAAGACTCCTGAAAAGATTGCTACATTTTCATTTCATATAATGGATTGAGGTTCATTTAGACTTTCAATAGTAATGTTTCAACCAGAAGTTGTAAAAATATTTTAAGAAAGAGGGAGGAGGTGGGTTAAGATATTTGGATAATTATTTACAATATCAACTGATTATATCATTGGATGATTCTCGAAAAGGTTGCTACATTTTCATTTCATATAATGGATTGAGATTCATTTAGACTGTCAATAGTAATGTTTGAACTAGAAGTTGTAAAAATATTTTAAGGAAGAGAGAGGGGTGGGTTAAGATGTTTGGATAATTATTTACGATATCAACTGATTACATCATTGGATGGCTCTCGAAAAGTTGCTACATTTTCATTTTATGTAATGGATTGAGATTCATTTAGATTTTCAATATTAATGTTTCAACCAGAAGTTGTAAAAACATTTTAAGAGGGAGGGGGTAGGTTAAAATGTTTAGATAATTATTTACAATATCAACTGCTTATATCATTGGATGACTTTCGAAAAGGTTGCTACATTTTGATTTCATAGAAATGGATTAGGATTCATTTAGACTTTTAATAGCAATGAAGCAAACAATGAGGCTTGCAAAAAAAAAAAGGGAATTATTTAGTGAGAGAGGACATTTAATTGCGAGTTTGAAAGGGGGTTGGTTCATCATTCTACCTAAATATTAGTTTTTATATTTTTTTTTTTGACTTCTTTTCTCTATTCTAAACCTAGATTGTCTAGAAAAATATGTTGATCCGTATTCTGTCATTCATGTTGTTAGTTAAAACACTAGACAAGGTGAAATGGATCTTGGCTAATTACCTACTAAAGAAATTTAAAAGGAACTCAAGCTAGATTGTAGGTGGATGGATAGTTCTATTTGATCAATTTTTAACAATAATTGCTTGAGTTACAATCAAAAAAATGATAAATGCATGTATAAATGTTTCTCCATCCCCCTCACATATATATGACCTTAGCATTTTTTTATGTTAACAAATTTAATTTTCTTTGTTCAATTAAGAGTAAATCTTCCTCGTCATATATTTCACTTATTGTTAAATAATATTCTCTAAATTAAGTTATTGTGCTTTTTAATTTTATATAAAGTAAAAGATTCACAGATATAATTCATTAGTCCAAACTTTTTGTCATCTTTTTTTGAGTGGAAAAGGTGATTAATTACTCCCTTTACTTCTTTTCATGGTACATAAAATAGCACATTACTAAAGGGAGCTTTGATTTGAATGTCTAGCTAAGTGAAACTCAAGCCAATAGAACCAACAATATGAAAGTAAAAAATGACAATTGGATGGAACTACAAACATATTAGCTTAGAATGATCCATTTAGTTCGAAGGGCATAGTATTGACATCACATAATTCTTATGCACCTCTTGAGTTAAACTAACTTTCCATTCCAAAAGTTTGATATCAATGGAATGCAATTCATTCAATTGGTTCATCTAGTTTTTATAGACATGACATTACGGTAATTACTACTTTCTCATCACCCTTTTTGGAAAAAAATTGAGTTAATTAGATGGATAAGTAGATTCTTTAAACATTAACAATTGTACCTTCAACCTCATATTTTAATCTTTCATGTAACTACTTCCCAAAGAAAACGTCTTTCCGTCTTTGATTTTTTCAATGTTCAGAAGAAGTACGCAAAATACCTTCTAAACAATAATGTTTTGAAATGTTCCAACAATTAGTTCTAAGTTGGGCAGTGCGAATTGGACTCTATATTCATTCACAAAGTCATGTATAATGAAGGATGTAGCTTTTTTCTACCAGCCAATTCCTATAAGAGCCCTAATTTGGTGAGTGCAGCTCTCCTAGACCATCGTACGTAAAGATGTGCAAGTAGCTCTAGATAGTTGAGCAAGTATGTTGTTTTTTTTTTGAGTTCTTTGAAGCTGCAGTTGCAAGAAATAAAGCTTTGGACGGATAAATACATTTTAATTGTCCCAACAACAGGGGTACCTTATGAAATATATAGAAAGACCCCTATCCAAGCCACCTATTTGTTTGAAATGTAGGGTAGTGATTAGATTGCTCTCTATTTTTGGTGATCCAAGCTTCGAGCGTGGGATCTGGTGGTTGGATAACGGTCACACGCGCGCATCGAGATCTCACTTATTAAAAAAAAAGGAGTCTTGGCGTCACGCAAGTGTCACGCTCACGCACGGACACCTCGGTCTCCCCCGACTCTCTACTCCCACACAAACAAAAGCTGTGCATACACCGTAGGCGAGGTGGTGCTTTTGGTTTCCCCTAGACTACCAAGTACCTACCGGATTGGGTGGAAACTGGCCAGATGTACGATATATATTTTAGGTATCTGGTGGTCCAGGAGACCCGTCCATTGGACTCTTTCGGATGGTGGGCTCCTCTAAAGTATTCTTCATCGACTCATCAATCAAACGTAGATAGATCGCACTTAAATTCCTTGGTGGCCATCAGTTGTCTTACATGGTTCTCTTGTGTGACCATAATTAGAGGTAGGGACCAGAGTAGGCCCAACACTTATCATGTTCGATCGATCGATACACCAGCATCAGACACTAAAATGCACAAGATGTATAACATATTGATGTGATTGATATGTACATGACATATCACCAATGAGTACAGTACCATATCTAATCTCATAGAATTGATGCAATTGCCACAAATGAAATAGAGATGGTGGATTCGTACCGTTTGGTTGTGGAAACCTTTCGCAAACTATTTAGACTATATAATACATATGAGATCATGGTAATACGTGTAGCCACGGAGTTGGAAAATATTTAGAGAAGAGCAATCTAAGATCCATGGTTGTTGGTTGAGGGGCACAGTTCAATAAAATAAACGATTAGTCAATGCATGCAATAGAGAAGGTGGTCCCTTGCTACCTAGTATCAATTAATGAAACAAGTTAAATTAAACAAAAGGGGGTAGAGGGAGAAACAAAAGTAGGCAGAAGGGGTCAGCGAGTCCGCTTGGATGGACCTTCTTTCTGAACTGCTGCCCAACTTAAACTTATCGTACCATGTGAGGCCGAGCTTTCAACGATTTTGTCAAAACCGGCCCCAAGTGGGGATCCACTTGGAGAAACGAGTAGCCTTTAATTTCCTGACCCTCGGAAGAAAATAATAATAAGCAGTTATTTGATGCTTGCAGGGCATTACTTCATTCCCGGTCTTCTATTGACATGGTTTTGCTTGGAAAGGTCTGAGTTGTGGGCCATGCATGAATTTGACGGACCGTAGGAATTAATCCGCCTAATTCCCGGGTTTTTATTAGTTAGAGTTTCTGAGAGATGAGAACTCAAAAGAGTTTATATATAAATTTCCCCAGCTAGAGAAAAAATATCTTGGAGTTTATATATAAAATAGAACAAAATATTAATGTGAAGGTCATAATTTCCTCTCTTTCTCAAAAACAACAAAAATCAAGGACATAATAAGATGATATTTAATAAAAATGTGTTTTAATGTGAAATGTTTGCAAGTACGGTAATAATTTTTGCTCTTTCTTTAAAAAAATAAAAAATATAATGAATTTTATTCCAATTTCATTATAGGTCTTCTGACCCAGATACTAGAACGTTTGACAATTTGGTCGGTTCAATAGATTAGTCTGGTCCGATTTTTAAAACAGTGCAAGGAACCGCAACCCAGTAACTGCTAAAATTTTCAGGATGAAAAAAAGAGTCGGCAGAGCTATTAGGTACACCATTTGGTAGTTGTCGGTGTCAATCTATGACTGTTTTAAACTTATGATTGTTAAATAGTGGCTTAAATTACGAAACATGTTTTTTTTTTTGGGGGGGGTGGTAAGAAATTAAGAAACATGTTCAATATATAAACTGACCAATGGATTTGAATCTGGTTCGCAATGACCTGCCACTTTATTCAAATTGACTAATGGCGTATGAACGGCCTGGTGGCTAACCCCAAATTGATCATGTTGACTTGGGTTTAAGACCCTATACAACAATTGGCGGTTTGGACAAGCATTGCTTTTCTTCATGGGCCACATACCGGTCTTCCGATGGGATCTGACACAGCCTAACGGCTGTAATTATTCTAGATTAGTAAGAGCAACAACTTGACGAAGTCTTGGATCCCCAATCTATAAAAGAACCACAAATCAAATATACAGATGGATCTAAAGATTTTAGGTAAGAAATGGTCAGTGATTACTCCGATATAAAATGACTTTAAGTCATGCCTTTATCATCATAGATCCGTCATCATAGATCCACTTTTTTATCTGATTTCGTATTCGAACCATAGAAGGTTAGGCTCTTTGAGTAACCCAATGCCTTCATTTCCTTTCTTTCTTGTTAAAAAGGTTAAAAAGAGAACTCAAGCCTCCAATTAATCTTTTTCTCAAACATCGCACCTGAAAAATTGAAGGAAGTTAGAGCATCAGGATTTAAGCAGAAACCTCCAACTTCACCTTATGTAGTGCCCTCTGTCCTATGGAACTTGCACCAAGTTCAATGTCACCCCAAAGTTGAGCAGCTGCAGCAAACTTGTCTGCTTTTCATGCTATTGTTTCTAAATGTCTCTGAACTCATTCATGACCTTGTGATGAGTCCTGGGTGCAGGCAAGCAGCACCTAATAAGGTCAATGGGTTGTACTTAATGCTAAACTTGTTATACTTTTTCCAAGCGATATCAATTCCATAACTATATTCAATGTTTAGTTGAGCTTACTCCTATATAATAAGTTAATGACTACCACTTCAACTGATCTGAATAAAATAACTTGATTTAAAATGTGTCATGTGTACAAGGAATCTAATCAATTGTATAATGGTCCACAAGCATTTATTAAAAGGGTGCTTCAACAGCTTGTTGAAGCCTTTTATTTCTAAACTTCTTGTTATAAAATATATAGGTTACGTCCAAATTGCACTTATCTTATTGAAGTAGGTCAATGCTTTGATCATGCATTGAATTGGGCACATTAAGGCGAGGCTGGACCTCCCTTTTTCTATAGTTCTATACACCTTTATACACAACTTCAAGTAAGATTTGCTTCCTACTATCAAGTAAGAAAATAGATATATATATACTAAACAAAGATTGGTCCCTACTCAGTGAGATTGACCTGAGTTGTTTTTTATGATCCTTCTGCTGCAGGAGTGATTCGATTGTTGTTGTAACTATCGGCAACATGACTTGAAAACAACCAAGTTTCTTTTAAATCCACATCCAGGAAGTCCACTGCCATTAGCTCTTTATCGAAAAACAACATGTTTGGATCATGCCATGATCTATTTAAGTAAGAGCTCTGAGGTGCCTTCATGCTTCATCTGTTTAATTACCTACATATATATCTTTATCTTTATTCATGAAACGGAGTGAAGAGAACGAAAGGACAAACTTAACCCTGGTGGCAAAGTGTCTTATAAAATATGACACCTAGATATTTTATAAAGTTTTATGAGTTTATAAAAGTTCACATAGCATTGTTCTTGAGGTCATTGTAAGGCCACATTTCCTAGATATCCAAGCTTCAGACCAGCATTGATTATTCTTGCTGGTGACATAAACGAGAAAAACTAGACCTTTTCGTCAATATGCAACTCAAGCTGCCTTAATTTCTATACCAAATCAAGATGATGAAATTAAACTATAATATAACAAATCAAAGGGTGTTGTTCAGAACTTGATGAAACCAATTATTGCACCAACTTAGGTGGACAGGTTATAACCTTAGAGACTTGGGCTTCAGATTATCAACTAAAATATGGCCAACATCCTGGAAGATTGGTTTCTATGGTCACTATTCAACAGATTTTTTTCTCTTGACGTAACACTGTTGAGCAAACTTAGCTGTCATTAACTGCAATAAGAATACTCCAAATACCAATGGAGGATTACGTCTTACATGGTAAGAGCCAGGAAATTGGCCAATGAATATGTCAAGGAACAGTTTTCCACCAGGAAGAAAAGAAATCCGCACTTGATCTTATTAAATGGAGAGAGATTGTGGAAGATGGATTGGAATATATACCTACCCTCTAAGTTCAGGCCATGTTTGAAAAAAAGCTAGGAGATCATCAAGTATCAAAAGGTTAGTTAAGTCTTACTCTATTGGAATCATGTGGGAAACCTTTGGCAAGAACTTTTCAGACCCATACCCGTTGGGGTTTGCGGTCTAACTTTTGTTTCATGGTCAATTGGGGTTTCAGATAATTCATTATCGCATTTGATTTGAGTGGAGATCGGGTCTGGATACTCATCAGGTATTAAACATTATATTGAAGAGTTAACCATGTTAAAACAATCCATGTTTTGAGAAGTTTGTCAATATAATATCTAATGCATGTTAAAAAAAATAAATCATGAAGAACAAGTCCTTAATAGTCAACTATACAACAATTGTTGACTAATAATTGTTGACTAATAATTGAAAAGGTACATTTTATTAAAAGTCAAGCATGAATACCTAAGCATGTTCAACTTGCCATTGCTTTCTATTCTTTATACCGCATTATAAACAAATTTTTCCATGCTAAGACTTTAGAAATCGAAGGATTTATTAAATAGAATTGATAAAGCTAATATGAATACCACTAAAAAAAAAAAACTATAAAATAAATATCATATACACACACACTCAAAATTAATAAATTTAATATTTAAATTATAGAGCAACATGGTCTCATATCATTTTAGTCATTAATTTAATAGATCAATTAGAGACTATCAAGATACACAATTTTTGGTTTCCTTTTATATTTTCTTTTATAGTGAGGGTCATAATCAATGTCGTGGATCCTTAATTTCGGTGCCCATTGTTGATTTTGGACTCAAGAAGAACAGATACTCTCTTCCATCAAAGTCCAACTCTTGTACGTACATTTGTCTATATATGCACATATAATAAATTGAGTCATTTTATGTTGGTTCGAGCCAAATTTGGATGGAATCAGGTCCAAAACATCAAAACTATACCCGTTGCGAAAGTTTCAATGGGTCTATATATCTTTGGACCCTGTCCAATATCTTCATCGCCGGGTTCGAGTTGGAGTTGGATCAAGCCAAAATAGGTCTTGTGCTTGCAGCTTGCGGTCACATCATTGACACATTTTTAGCAACAACAGCAACAGCTAAAAGCCTTAGAGGTCATATCTTGGGCACATTTGGTCAGAAACGTTAGATCAATAAAGCATTCCATAGATTTGCCATGTAAAGTCCAGAAACCAGATCCAAAAAAAGGAATGATCTGTTTGAGATGAGATGCACATATTTTGGCTGGGTGTTCAAGCCAAGAATTAATCTTGTTGCTGGATCCACTTTTACTTGTTACACTCTGGTGTTTTGGGACTAACTGAGTTAGGCTTGGCTAAAGACGTCTTTCCGCAGGTGCCCATGCCATGTGGGCCGTGTCCAAAGGCCCATACACCCAATGTGATGATAGTGATAGATTTGATGGTTGGCCCATCATATTAAACATTGGGTCCAAAATGTGAGGCTCACGGTGCCGTAATGATTGAGCCGGTGAGACGATTCATGCCCGTCCAACGAAACAAGATCTTGTGTATCACGTTATTTGACCCCATTAAGTGGGATAATCCACCCTGTCTACTCTTACATCGATTACTTATAATTTAAGATGGACGTGGAGGTAAAATATTGGACACTGCATGGATTAGTTTGCACGAAAATTCAACACGATGGTAGATTAAAACCATCAAATCGCATACTTTCATCATTAGCTCATATATTAGTGTGGCACATGGCAATGTACAAGATGGGAAAAAGACTTTTCATCAAAAATAAGAAAAAAAATAAAAAGGGGAAAATGAGTTCAGGCATGGAGTCTTATTGATGACCCACGGTTTTCAGCCTTTGAATCAAAAGTTGAGAGGTTTTTTATTCAGTTTCTTCATAGGCATCTAGATTTTGATTCGCAATCAGAATTAGAATAAAAATAAGAATCAGAATGATTTGGAATCAGAATTGAAATGGTCAAATTCTTCCAAATATTTGGTTCGTGATCGAAATCGGAATCGAAATTGGAATGAAAAATTGAATCCATAGAAAAGAATAAGGATTGAGTTCTATATAAATTGAGTCATTCTTATTCCACTCCAAAATCGAAATCAGAATGAGACTTCTTCCAATCAAACAGTAGAATAGGAGTCATCTATTCCAATTCTGATTCCAGACTCCCACTCCTCCAATCAAAACCTTCTAAATACTTCTTTTATTAAGATAACGAAGGAAGATATAACAAAATAATGTGAATAAAATTATGATAGTAAAATACAGGGATGCATCAGGGAGGGCTATTTTATTTTTTCTTCAAATTTTTATTGATAAAAAAAAAAAAACAAAGAGAGAGGGGAGAAAGTCTCCATTTAATTCATCATGATAATGGAAAAGAATACAACAGGCAACTGTGGCAAACAACAACTAACCAGTGGACGCGGAATTGGCATCGAGAAATTGGACGAGGAATTGGCATCGAGAAATTGATCATAGCCATATATGTAGCTAGTCACGGCTATTGATGTCTATTATAATGCATCAAAATATATGCTCGATAAATAAAGTTTACAAAAATTAGCAGCTGCTATTAGCTATATATAACGTCATGCTGGTGCATGCAATGTAGACAATAATCAATCGTCCATCCGTAACATATTTCGCATGTGTATTCTTGCTTAAAAGATCAACCCTCCTTACATCACCTTCAGCTAGCTAGGACTTTAACTGAAGCAACCTCAGGAAATAGGAGGAGATAACACCAACCCCGACAACAACAAAATTCTCGCACGATATGACAATACTTCTCAGATCAGATCATGATGAACTCAAGTCGTTCTAACCTGGTCGTAAATGACAATGATTACTAAAAGATCTACAGTATTTGTAATGCATTCTTTGGTCCACTCGCAATAGATTGTCTGCAAGCAGTTCACATGTGCTGCAAGCAATGACGAAACCATCAACCAAGACCAATAAAGAACGGGAGACATCACATGACTCCATGACAGACCTGGGGCAATGCGGACGAGAGTTTCATCGAGACCACTTGGAAGCAGCAAAACCGCTAGCATCTCTCACTTAAAAAACATGAGCTGGTGCCTTGCTTGAGTCCATCATTGGTATGTCAACTTGCTTGCAGATGTCTTTTGGAATGATCTAGGAGACATGTCAGATATGTCTAAAGTTGTGCCCTTCGAAAAAGATTTTTTTTTTTTTGATAAGAGTGACGTCCCTTGTAAGAAATATATCTTTTAATAAAATATTTTAATTAAAAAATTACGTTCGTATGAGAAAACGCTCCTGTTAACGTATCTTTTGATTGTTTATAAATAAATAGTCATTTGAAAGCTTTGTGGTCCGGAAAATAGAAAAATTTCAAGCTAGCAAATTTATTCTTACGCAAGTTGTGTTGTGTATACTATTACTTTTTTTTTTCAGCAGCCAAGTGTCACCTATTGGAATGCATGGTACCTGACAGGTGACAAATAGAAGAAGCCAAGTCCACAGAGGCAGAAGTCCAAGGTAAATACGAGAAGTCACTCTCCAGCCATCCAAAATGACACCGGTAGAAAGTGACGTCCGTTGATTCAAAGATTCAACTACTCTAGTTAATTGCAGTTTTGTTGCATATGTCGTGGTAGCATTACTTCCATCGATCCTCGATGTCACCCAAGTGTGCTTGCTTGCTGGAAAAATTAGCTACATGCTTATAGTTAGAGTTAAGGGGAAGATATATAGTTGAATTTTTTTAATTAGAATTATTAAGAAAGGATTGAACAAAAGTATATGTATGTGAAACAATCCCTTATCATTTTTGGCCACCACCGTTGAAATGGATTCAGTGGCTTGCCCACTTTCAACTTGAGACACTTGCATGCAGGGATCTTTTTAAGTTTTGCTTGTTTAGAAATTTTATATATCTAATGGTCAAGGGATTATCCTCGGAAGAAGAATTCACCTCCTTTAAGTCTTGCCCATTCGCTGTTGGACTACCTACTGCACAGCTCTCAAGGCAACCCAATCTCCATCATTCATCTGTTTGCACAGATCTCAAAGCAAGCAGTGGATGATCAAACTATGGATGGGTGCGAAGGATAAACTATGATCTTTGGCTTCAATCATCCCAAACAACGAAAGCTATAAGACTCGGAACTGGATTGGTTCTCTCTCTTGGGTGGTGGTGTCAAGGAAGCTGATCAGAGATTGCCTTCAACAAGCTCACAGTTAAAGTGCAATTCCAAACCACTCGGTAAAAACTATGGGCCATCCCACGTAATATTCATTCAACAACATAAAGTATAGATGCACGTTGAACGGAGAGCATTCGACAATAAAATGCGAGAAAGACAAAGTAGGGTCATCATTGAAGAGAAGCAAGCTTTTCCATGCAACAATTAACGCTGCTACTTGTATAAAATATTAGCTGAAAGGACACCGGGATTCTCCTAACTTTATGACCCCAAGCTTCGGTAACCTGCTTAGGTAATTTTAAGAAACCACAAAGCTCAATGAACTAGAGGTTTCACATGATAGTAAATTTGATTAATGCTGATCATAATTATGAGATATATCAACGTGCATGATTATCATTTTTAATATATTTTTAATTTAAATTTAAATTTGAAATATAGTAATTAATAATATAATTGATTCATGCAAGGCATCTTCATTAAAGGTCTACATTATAACCATCTATACTATTTGTAAATTCAAGCTCCCCTATTTAGCTTGAGGAGATATGATACTATACTTGATTTATATCAACCACAATCACAAAATATATTAATATAATTAGCATTTCTAGTATATTTCAAATTTGAATTTAAATTTCAAACATCATCTTTGATGGTAGAATTTATTTGATATATGTCAACATAATTATCATTTCTGATATATTTTAAATTAAATTTAAATTTCAAACATAAGCAATTGATAGCAAAATTGATTGGCACGATCACGAGATATATCAATATAATTATTGTTTCTAATGCATTTCGAATTTAAATTTGAAAAAATCAGCTATACAATCATCTTCACTCAATTTTAAAATATAAATGATTACCATTTCTATTGTATCTTAAACTTAAATTTATAATTTATAATTTAAACCCCAATAAATTAGCCATAGCTTCCATTTATATTTTTATGTAAGCATGTGCTTATAAATACAATATACCACAAAAGTGATAAAATGCGACCACTATTTTTATTTCCATATTTTCTATTTTTCTCTAAAAACTTCTATTCTTTCTTCAAAAAGCTTCAGCAACACCAGGTTCGCAATTTTTTCAATGCAGCTACAAAGGAATGGTAATGCTCATGTCTGTGGTTCCTCTGCTCTGTTTTCTGATTTTAGTCCTTCCCAGGCAAAAGCAAAGGCATTTTTTTAAAGAGGGACAAGAAGTGGTATAAAGGCCGTCAAGTGTTTTAGAACAGCAAAGAGACATTTCAAAGCACTGGCGCTGAAACAAAGGGACTCTGCTCTCGGTCAACCGAAATCTTTTCATTGTTCCACAGGAATTCCAGGGACCAGGCAACGACAAAAACAATATTGCAAGTGGATTAGAATCATAAAATAAGCCCCCAACACTAGAGCAAACCAGGTCCCGCACAACACCCAACGCTTGGACCATATCATTGTCCGAAAACAAATGAGCTCCCATTGGATAAGAAGAAAATGCTCAGAAACAAAACAGATGAAAAGTATTAAAAAAAAAAAAAAAAAAAAAAAAGCCAGCCAGCCTAGGTGAACTGGTTCAAGAACCAATATTGCAGTGGATAGACAATACCACAAAAAACTTTGCTTACGGTAAAATAGGTCTACCTAATAGGTCCTCCAAGAACTGAGAACTAAGATGACTCATTTTAATTAGCTCTCCACTATTCTCGGGCCCCTATATCTTGCCCCCACTACAATGAAGTCATCCGGTTTCTCTCTCTCTTCCAGCCAAGCGTAGTCCTCATCCTCACCAGGCGCCACAACGGCAGCTGCTGAAACACAGAGAATCCAATGAGATCCTATCATCAAGTTGTTTTTCCTCATGTTGGCATGATGCATTGGTTTTTAATGAACTCCTGCAAGAATGAAAGAGATCCTTTCTTTGTTCTGCCTGAGCCAGGGAAGAGAAGTCATCATGGACGCTGAATTCATGTGGAAGGGGTGGCGTTCTAACAACTTTTGAGATGCTCGAGACGAGAGAGATGGGATTTTTCAAAAGCATGAATCATGCATCAATCAAGAGTTGGTTCAATAATAAACGTGCAAACAAGTAGGCCCGAAGCATAAAAATCTGGACAACGGCGTCTCCGATACTACGAATCCACCGGGGTTGACCGAGAATAGTTTCCGGTCTATTAAAGAAGTTTGAAAAAACGAGAAAATTGCATGCAAAATTTTTGGAAAAGGATGTGCAATATGCAATTGGATCAGATAAAACAAGATGCAGACAGGATAGGATATATAACAGAATAAAAATTTGAACTTAATCTGTTTATTGGACAGATTAAAAAACCACATCCAAATTTGATCATTTTATTAAACACAATCTACAGGATTGAAAAAAGTTAAACAGGTTAGGCCCTTAAATATCGCCATCCTTAGATTTTTTTTTTTTTTTTTTTTTTTTTTTTTTTTAAGGAAATGTCTTCTTGGGAACCATAGGACCTAACACCAATGTGGAGGTCCCACCCGTACATTAGGCAACTTTAATTAAGACCGGATGCTGACTTCCCGAGGGTCCTAGAGATTTGCTCGACAAAGATTAGACACGAATCAGCACAATTCCTGACCTTTTAGTTCAACAACACATTCAAAAGATATCCTCAGTACAGAACGAGAATCACATGTACGATGACGAAAAAAAAAGAGTTCTTTTTTTTTTTTGTCAAAAAAAAGAGTACTTAATATAATGACAGGCATGGCAACAACAGCATGAAAAAAATATATATAATATTATTATTGAAATGTTGAGAAAAAAGAAGTAGAGACATTAAAAAAAATTATTAATCATTTTAAAAAAGGAGTTTCAAATTAATGACAATATGAAACATACGAAAGAAGAATACAAAAAACCATACCAGGGAAAGTTGCAAGAGGAAAATCATTGTAATACGTGCAGGGCCTTCCTTCGGAGTCGGAATAAGGAGGACCGAGAACATCCAACACTGCACAAGATGTCCTTGCACTGAAACGGTGCATATTGCCTCCATCTGCTGGATAAAGTACGGAGGTCTCGCATGGTGCTGTAAAGATGGCATCGGTCTTTACCTTGGCCAAACGCACTCCTGGGGGTTGAACTGCTACGTAAAGGGATGTAAAGTTGGATCAGAATACAACTAAATATATATAAAAAAAAACGCACAAAAGATAGTGACAAGACAAGTATAATGATATATAACGAAATAAATTATTGGAAGGCTTAGCCTTTCTTACAGTGTGCAGGAATGATGGCATAGTTGGAATCCTGAGGAATGTCAACCCAGTCATACGACTTGATGTGCAGGGAGCCAAAAAGAAGCTTGCTAAATACAGTCATGCCTGGGTGATTATGAAGTGGAATGACACCAGATGGAGGAAAACAGAAGATACCAATCTGAAGGAAAGCGAGCACAATGAGAGGCAGTTGAATACAAGAACAAACAAGTAGAGGTATGCAGAGGGATTTTACACACTCTAATGAAAACAATATTCTCTCGAGAAGGTGAGGTACCGAAAAGTTATCACACTCGCAAAGGTGTAGGTATGTTATTCGAGGAGGAGTTCCCCCGGACTCGATATTTCGAAAATATGGCATGCTTTCAGCTAAACCAACATCTAATGCATTCATGTTATCTGCAAAAAAGCAAATGTAGTTGCAATCATCAACAAGAGAGGAGTGTATATATAATATGGTCAACAGTCCTTTAGAGATGCAAGTATATCATACAAATGAAAATTAGAGACATGACATATAACCTTTGCATGCAGTCGTACATCCATCAACAATAATTAATGAGATAAGAAAAATGCTTTTGAATTTGATCACCAATAAATAATCCTACTCGTAATCGATTAAAATAAATGTAGTACACTCAAAAATATTGCCTTGTTCCTTTCTAAATATATAGGATGAGTTGCTTCAGCCCTCGAGGACAAGACCTCACAGGCCCACATCAAAATGCTCCAAACCAAATGTAGAAAATGATGCAGAACGATAAGGGCACAAGCTCGTGACGTGATCACTGCTTTCACATGCATGCATAACTGTGAACATTAGTATGCACACATTCAGATGTGAGAATTATATTCATGTAATATAAAAAGGTAACAGGCAAAAGTTGCATGCTAATGAGAACTACAAATTAAGTTCGAAAATAAAAGTTTAAGCGTTAAAAAAGTCAAAAACGTACACATAACGCAACGATATCTTAGAAGCGGCAGATCTTGAAAGGTCAGCCCCATGGGTCCCCGCTTTCTGCTATCGATACCTGTACCATAACTTCATTCCAAGGTGACCAATAGGTACGTCTCCCAAATTATTGGCTTGGATTTAAAAAATTTCTGTAATTAATATGAGCTGCTGGTGAGTTTCTCCTTAATTTCTTTTTCCTGTTTCATATACGAGGTCCAACTTTACAATCTGTAACTAATGGACCTACCATCGGTCTAGAGCCTTAAATTAAAGGTAAGACACACGACAAAAAATGGTGTCCTCTACCGCCCACGGAAGTTCTTATCATAACAAACAAGTCTTCCACAGGTAGTATTGAACAAGGAAAACAACAATGATCTGCGGCTTTCTTTGCAAAGTTGTTTGTGCAGTGAGTAGTCAATAAAACATTATTGCACATGATCACGCAATTAAATTCGTGCTACTGTTGCAAGGAGACTGGCATGAGTTGGAACCAACAATGATACATTGAGAATCAGGTGAAGCTCTAAAGCATTTATCTAAAGATCAATCAGGTAAGCTTTCTCTCAGTAATTGTTCTCCATCAATCCTGTATTGCATGGGAGAAACCGAAGACTAAGCGAAAGGAAACAAGAAGAGAACTCATTCGAAGGTATAACGTCCGTTTTGGTAATTAAGGTATATAACGTCCTTCAATGTAATGCTTTTTTGTGAAAGGCAATGGGACTGGAGGAGGTAACCATAAGGTTTAAATAGATGTATGGAGAGTTAAATATATTTAAATAACCTTAAATTTGTTCTTAACCAACGAAAACAAGTATAGAAAATAATAAATAATACACACTAAATGATCCTTTGATCTTCTGCTCACCATCAAAACAAATTCTTTTAGCAGAAAAGTAATCCAAACTCAGTATTCAGATCCAAGTGAAAGCCCAAAAATACAATTTGCATGGCAAAAGATGGAGAAAAAAGCATGGAAAACAACACACTTTCATCCAATTTACCAAATTTCAACCAGTAATATTGATGCAAAATGGTTCTACTAATCATGATCGATCTAATAGGCCAAAAAACTCAGATAAGTCTTATGATATTTCATACGCAAATGCAACCCTTAGAACTAGATATTACTCCAATATCAGCAGACACGTTTTGGCCAATATATAAATATAACTAGCACTTAGCCATAGATCATAAAAATCACAACTTCCATATCGGACGAGGGAGCAGCAACGTACCAAGAACGAAACGGAGCCGATCGACGTCCTCCGGCGACGGCACGTTACCAGCCTGGCCGTCGGCAAACACCTCCCTGCAGGTCTCGAACAACATCTGGACTCGCGTCGTCATCGATTCCGAACTCCTTTGGCGCTTCGTGCTCCTCTCAGACGACGGTCTGCTCCTCTCGGACGCCAATTCCCTGTCCGAGGCCAAGCTTCCCTCCGCCCTCATCAAGGAAGAAGAACCCCAGGCCCAGCAACCGATCACCCGCGCCCCCCTGAGAGTGCCCCGGTCTTGTCACTAAAAAAGAGGTAAAAGCCGGAATTTTTAGACCACAGAAGGAGACCGCAGTCTCAGTCTAATGGGAGGAAAGACCGGAGATGCGTTCCTTAGTTTTGATACAAATATATAAATATATGTTATTTTTATATAAATGATTTATTTTACCAAAGTTCTTTTTTTTTATATGAATAATATATTGAAGCCTTTGAGTGGATTCCTCCAGGAGAAGAGGGGGAGTGGGGACGGGGACGTGGAATACTGTTGGAGGGCCAATAGGAACGCGGCAATACCACCATTTGTTTGGAGAGAAACCAGGGGCCATGGGAAGGGAGGTTCTCCGCTTTCCTGTGGGCTACTGCAAACAGCCTTTGGTATGTCTAGATACTCTATTAACACTTTTTCTCACCTCTGACTTTTTCTTTCTTTCTTCCTTCCTTCTTTTGTTTTTCTCAAGTCTATGCATGTGGATTAATACAAAGCTCATTAATAACAAACCAATACTTAATTGTCATTACATCAATTTAATCTAGATACTGCATGTGTAGCAAACACGTGGATTAGCATTTTGAGGGTGAGGTCGTGGCAGAATACAAGCATAAAGGATTTTAAGATATTGTAGGATATAAAGTATGGATTTAGGGCATAAGTCATGGTGCTTGGCTCGAGAGGATGCTCGATTCAAGACATATATTGTTGGTAAGATATAAGAATTGTATATGAACAGATCACGTACGCGTAAACCAGGAGGCAGCATACCAAGGGGCGCGCGTTAATTGCCAGCCAAACCACTCCAGGGAACTTGGGATCCAAACAACTAACGTGATGCAATTTTTTTATCATCATGACATGAGCAATGTTAGCTTTAAAATATCATGCACTAATTGCCTATGCAGTGGTGTTTGGTTTTTATTTATTATTATTTATTTTTTTTTTTTTGCTTATGCCAACATGCCCCCGCACGTGATTGATGTCCGTGCTAAGTAAGGTCCATGCCCTGAATGTGCTGAGAGCCTGCAGAGTCACTGATGCAGCAAGTAAATTATATCTTACAATGTCTGTACCATAATCTTGCATGCAGCTAATCACAGCCCTCGTCCCTTCAGACCTCATTCATCAGGTGCCAATCTCATTGCATTGCTATAACCATGATTGATTGCATGTACAACCATATGGTATATGCCGCATAGGACTCCAGAGCATGCACCAATCATACATGGTACATATGAGAGGTGTACTAAGTTACAAATTAAGTATCTGCACATGGAAAAGAGAACAATGTTGCATTGTCTAATTAAATATCATAAATCGGTCAACCAAGTATTTAATCTTTTTTTATAATTTTCAAAGTTTAAGCCTTATGAATTTTGTACCAACATCCATGCCATTCCACCTATGAATGTTAATGAATTTATCAAATTGTACTATTATGTTCTTATCTCCATCGCATGCAACTTAATACCAATGATAAAGCAAATGACCGGTCAATCTGAGATTGTCTTCGTTTCCATTGCAAACTTGACAATCAATTTATGATTGTCAATTGGCTTTCGTGCACGGGCATTCGATCTTTTCAAGTGACTCAATTGATATTTCTAAAATAACTAGGTCGTTGATCACTTAGAGCTTCCCCTGCATGAATCTCAAAGCCAAATTTGAAAAAAAAAATAAAAATAAAAGAGAACTCTTGATGGAGTCTGTATTTCTTCTCAAAATCGAGTGGGATTAGGATTTCAGAGCTCACCAAAATCTTAGATCCCATCTATAAAACCCCTTCCCTCTCCCCACTAAGAGAATCACCCCTCAGCCATGAACATTTGCCAGAGAAAACCAATTGGAATTCTCTGATTTTCCTAGGATTATGCTTCATGATTCACCATCAATCCATCACCAGATTGAGGTATTGATCTCTCATTCTCTTTTCTCTTCTCTTTTACAACTCTGCAAAGTTTTTAATAGCCAGATTGAGCCACCAGCCATCGAATTTTTTAGGGGATCAACCTCCTCTATTTTTGTTTTTTTTTCTCCTTCTGTCGGAGCAGCCATCATTGCTGGCCATGCTCAGCTACCGAAGGTGGAGGTCACTGAGATTCCGCCACTATAAGGAGTTGCTGCCATCTGGGGTCACCATCGTGGGAATGACTAGCCGAGCTCTTTCCCTTCCACCATTGCCATGAAGAAGAGGGAAGAAGAAAACTAAAAAAAAAAAAGAAAAAGAAGGAAAAAAAAAAGAAAAGAGAGAAAGATTTTTCTCTCTCTTTCCTCTCTCCTTTCTCTCTCTTCGTTTGCTTTCCGTACCTTTTCTTTCTTTAGAATTTTCTCTCTAGATTTCTCCTCTCTCTTTATAGATTTTCTCTCTCTAAAAATCTTATGGATCAGTAGAGGGTTTAAATATTTAGACAAATCCAGATCTTGATTGATCTAGGAGGGGTTTTGATTTTATTATATTTGAGTATTTATCTATAATTTTTTCATATATGATTTTTATGTTTGATCCCGATCATTTAGAGATGCAGTTATTTTACAAGAAAGTATCAAACAAAATATCTTAATTTTGAGTTCATAAATTAAGAAGTTCATCGATTTCTATATTTGGATTAATCATCAATAGAGGTAAGAACTCGTGTACATCATCACCATTATATATATATACATACTACTTTTATCGTTGGATTTGTAACGTTGATTTTGTATCAATGGATTCGTGCTGATGGATTTATCATGTTTGAGACACTATTATTTTTTGTATAATTTTTCAATATGAGTATATTACGTGTTGACTATATATATGTATCAATAATTGATGATTTAATTATATACATATGACATATTTATTTTGATTACATTATAAATTGAAATTGATTTGATGAAATCAATATGAAATCAATTTGAAATAAATAGATGAAAAAGATATGGTTTGGACTAGCATTAACATGTAGATAGCCTGTCGGGAGCTTATGCCTGAGACAGCCTCTAGAAGTTTATGCTTGAGACAGCCCACCAGAAATTTATGCCTAAGATAGTTCATCCAGAGTTTATGCCTGGGACAGTCCCAATAGGCTTTTATACGTGGAACAGTCAGCTAAAAGCTCACACTTGGGATAGTCTATCAAGAGCTTATTCCTAAGATAACCCTCACAGACTTTTATACGTGGGACAGTTGGCTAGGAGCTCAAGTCTGAGACAGTCTATCAGGAGCTTATGCCTGAGACAGCCCCCACAGACTTACGCGTGGGATTTTGGTCAAACTAAAATTGAGGTATGATTTCGGTTAGTCCAAAATCAAAAAGAAAAAGATTAAAAAAACTGAAATTATGATGAGAGAAACAAATGACAGGATATAAAACTAATACTGAATAAAAAAAATTTCACTTGTTGACATATGATAATACATCTCTTTTGACTAGACAGATATTTGATATATATTTATATAGATATTTATATTATTCTGCATATTGGATATGAGAATTCATGCTTTATCATTTATTATTATTTTCATATTGTATTATTATATTGATGTGATATACAGAGATTCTTATTGGACTATAAAGCTTATCCCTCTCTATTTTTCTTTTCTTCTTAGAGTTGCAAGATACTCATGGTTGGCTATAGTTTGGGTTCATGGATGAGCGGATAAATAGACAGAGTGTCATTGATACCTGATCAGATGATTGAGGAAATTAAATTTATAATTATGTAAGTTTTATCAATTGTTACAAAATTAGATCATTATGGATGTTGAGATTGTAAGTAATTTCATAGGCCTTGCATATTCTTTAAAACTTATTTTAAGGAGTGTACGGCTATCACGTGCCTAATCCAGATGTTGGGTTCGAGATGTGATATCATAAGTTATCATCAATTGCACGAGCATGGATGAAAGTTACTAAGACCTGTTCTTTGGTAGATAAATATCATAAAAAAGTTAGTTAATTTTTTTATTGACCAACTTATCCATATTTTTATACTTTTTAAGATGGATAAGTTACTCTCCCATGGATAGTATTTATCCATAAAATAAAAAAAAATCTTATTCATTTAGAAGATGGCTAAATTATTTTTTTTATCGAACAATAAAATAGATATTTAATTTTATTCTTAACATGCCCCATCTTTTTTTCTAATACCTTTATTATTCAATGTTCAATAATGCAGTGGTTCACTTTCTCCTGTTGTTTTAGAACTCAAAATCTGGAGTAGAGTAAATCGATTTAGATATGATTGGATTGAAAAGATCTTCTCTATCTGACAAAAATTTCTTCAATCTGCAAAATCAGTCAAAAAATTGAATGGAGTCCTCCGATTTTTGATCCTCTAATGCTTAAGTCAGTTCGAGCTTTGAGAACAAAAATGGAAAAGAGTGGAAGAGCAAGAGAAATTGAATAAAACTGGAGGAGAACTTAGTAGGAGCCAAGAGCCTGGCTTAATTTTCTACTAGCAGAATTTTTTTTAATTTCAAAGAATTGGACTTACCGATGGAGGATCCCTGACCCTTTATTTATAGAGAGGTTGAGGAGATCGTTTCAGAGTTTGTTAGACTGTTAGAGAAGTTTGTTAGACGGTTAAAGAGCCACCTGTAAATGAACTAATGTACAGTTGTGCATGTGAACTGAATGTGAAATCGCAGTCGGCCGTGGCCTGATAGAAGAAAGCACTATGGGTGTTTGCAGAATAGCCAAGTCCACCATAATAATAGTTCACCTCGATAGATAATCGGGATGAACTCGAGGCTTCATAAGATTTCTGGATAAAGGTAACAGGGTTCAGATCGGTAAACATCTGACCTGAGCACTTCTGTTAGTAGAGATCTAGTATGAGGATCTCTTATTCAGATAGATATAATACCGATTCGAATTTGCTCATAGGTAGCTTGGTATGATGGAATCTGACACTTTAAGATCGATACCTCCATGATCCCGTATGATGATGCCACGTGTTTTAAGGTTGGTTTAATGTATCAATACTTTGCCCCCTATTTTTCATATTTGAGATGACGATTTTCAGATCGAACTAGGAAGTAAGAGTATTTTCATAAAGTAGGACCCTATTTTGGTCGTTGACCAATTGAGAGTTCTTATCCTCATTCTTAAATTTTCAATCTAATTTTCATCAATCAAAAATCTTATTTCCGCACTTAATTTTGAGGTCATTTTTTCCACCGACCAAGAGATCTTATCTCCGCATTTCATTTTTAGATCGATATTCAGCCGACTAGGAGATCTTATCTCTGTGCTTGAATTTTCGGTCTGATTTTCATCGATCAGGAGATCTTATCTCCGTACTTGATTTTTAGATCGATTTTCAACCGACCAGGAGATCTTATCTCCGTGCTTCAGTTCGGGGTTCTCCGGATTGATGTCGTCACTACTTGAAATAAATGCACCATGCCTTGAGGGCATAAAAATTAATTGTTTGATTGAAAAAGAAAGAACTTGTCCTTTCAGAAAATGATCCGTCAAATCTTCTCTTATCATTGCTTAGACGGGCGATTTGAAAATATCAAATAAGAGGACAACAAATGTCAACATGTGGTTGGCCTATCAGCTTGGACATGGATCGATCCGACGTGACAAAATCTGAGGAGAGGTGTGCCTAACCACCATCTAATCGAGTATTGGATTGACGCCAAGTGGCACAAATCAACAAGGAGACCAGTTCATCTTGATCGTTGGTCCACCTATAAAAGATTTTTGCCCTCCAGTCACTGTTCATTTTTTCTGTTACCTTATGGAGGCACCGCTGAAACATTTTCAGGAGCTTCTCGACGCCGAACAATTGCCGAAGATGGTGAGGAGCTTCGTCGGAGCGAAAGAGGAGTGCATTTCATTCCTTGGGAGAGTTTCATCTGTCCTTTTTTTTAGGTATCAGTTCTCCCTCACTCACTCTCTTTCAGTCATAGGATAGATACTCTTCCTCTTTCAAATCTTCTTATTTTTTTTTGTATTTTTCTTTCGAAAAATATGTCCCATAAGAGTAGAAAGGGGAAGGAGATTATAGATGAATCACAAGTTAGGTCGACCCAACCCTTACTAGCCATAGAGGTAGAAAATGCATCCCAAGAAGACCTTGAAACCGGCCTATTAGGCAAGGAGAGTTCGGATCACAATGCGGAATCTTTCGTGCGTGGTCTCATAAACTACCTCGATCCGAAGATAGAGGAATTTATCTTGACTGAGGAGAACCTCACAGTCCTTAAGGATAAATATGACATACCTGATGAATATGAAACATCAGTATCGGATCGAGAAGGTCAAGTCTCCGAACCTCCCGAGGAATGTATAGCTTTCTACAATGAGTCTTTTCGATCTGGCCAATATTTTTCATTACATCCCTTTTTCTATAATATTTTTGATTTCTATAAAATCCACCCCACTCAAATAACTCTAAATGCTATTAGAATGATCATAGTATTCATCATTATGTGCGACTTCCTTCATATAGACCTTAGGATCTCCTTATTTAGGTCCCTAGTCTTTTTAAAAAGGCATCCAAGTGAGAAGAGCTAGTGGGTATTTCTCATCTCGGAAGGATTGTAAATTTGGACCTAATTTGTATTCTTCCATTCATAGCTGAAAAGGCTATTTTTTTCTTTGTCCAAGCTCCTATTCCATGAGATTTTAAGACTTCATGGGAACATCCGGACACCAAACGTAATTCTCATGATGAAATTTTTTTCAGAGATGAGATGGCTCATTCAACCCTGATCACCACCAAAATATCAAAGCTCTCCACTTTAATAAATGATCAGACGTTCATTACAACAGAATAGAATATTAGAGATGCAAAAAATTTATCGCTAATAATCGATTTTCTTCGATAATAATTATTTACGATGAAATTATCGTCGCTAATATTTAGTTGTACATAATGACATCGTTGATATTTTTTATGATGAAAATAAATTTTCATCATCAATAATGGACATTATCGATCAAAAATTTTTATCATTAAAAAATTATTTTTTTGAAACTATTTACGATAAAAAATTTATCGTAAAAAAATTAATTTACGATGAAATATTAAATCACTAATAAAAAAATTTATTTGTGATGAATAACTTTCGTCGCTATTAATATAATTAAATTTTTTTATAAAATTTAGATTTAAAAAAAATATTAGCGACATAAATATTTCATCACAAATATGATAATTTTTATGTAAATTTTTATCGCTACTAAATTATTAATTATTTATGATAAAATTATTTTCATCATTATTAATTTAATATAAAATTTTAATATTTTTAAATTAATTAAAAAAATTATTTACGATCAATTTTTTCATTGCTAATTTTTTGTGATGATTAATATTTCATCAAAAATAATTTCATTGCTAAAAATGTATACATGTTTTTTGAAAAATAATTTATGAATATATATTTTTAATTTATATTTATAATATTTTTATAAATTAAAATAAAAAATAAAAATAAAAAATTTACACAATAAACTCATAAATAAATTTTATCATTTTATTATATTAAATTAAAATTATAAGATATTTGAAATAAAAATAAAAAGCTACATAAACAGACCGTCAAGTATCGACATCTGCAGAAGGAGAATGGATTGGGAAAGAAGAGCGCTCGAAAGAGCTCGGACCGGCCTTCTACTACCTCATCAACTGCATCATCCGCTCCATCTGTATTATCCACTCCATCATCTAGGTCTGGAGCAGCTGGTACTCGTCGATGCATACAACCAACTCATCAGCTTGCTGCTTAGCTCGCTGTCGATCCTCAATAGTCTGCCTCTGCACCTCCACCAGTCGAGCATCGCAGGCAGCATGGATGTCAGCTCTGGATGAGCGTGAGGATAAGGAAGCATTGATCCCATGTCTTAGACTCCTAACATAATAGGATCTCGTACCAAGCACCTGATCACAGATCTTATCATTTGTGGGTGCGGTCGAGCCATCAGGGGTAGACTGAGATCTGATGCCTATCATACGATCCTGAAAATTAAAGTTATAGCTATTTTAATTACATACTAAAAATCAAACTGTGATAAAAAAATAATTAGAAAAACTTACAAAAAACTCCTACCTTCCCGTCGTCCACTCTCCTGACCGTCGCTGGTGGGTCCGCTGGTAGATATCGATCCTATCAAGAAGCTCACCACTCTTTGCATCTCTCTGTAATTTGAGAATAATTAATTAAAAAAAATTAAATAGTTAAAAAGTTAAAATATGCTAATTAGAAATTACTTACCATCTGCTCTATATGACGAGCGAATGACCTCGAACCCCCACAATGCGTCATGATCTGTCTCGTCCGATTCACGGTGTTCTAGGTACATCATCTCTGTACAATTAGCAATCAAATTAGTAGGTAACAAACTGAATTTAAGAATAAATGATTCAATCGTTAAACTCTAAAAAAAAAGATGTTTGGATGTGTAACCTGATATGCCGAATCCTCGTAATGTCGGCATACGAGAGTCCAATCATCCATAGTGATGTTGTCATAGGGCCGCTATCGTACTACCTCCACCCCATGGTCCTGCATCATATGGTACCAATGCTGATGGATGCGATGGTGATACTCTTTGAAATGCAAACATAAATGAGCGTCTACAGCTCGCCGCATGCGATCCTCCTCAAAATCAATAATATCAAATACATCCTGCCAATAACAAATATTAAAAAAATATCATATTAATTAAATATTTACAGTATAATTTATTTTATCTGTAACTAAATATAAAAAATCTCTCTCTAAGTTCATAGAACGTGACATCAATCAAAAAATATCATGGAAGTATAGCTACGGCATATGATGTCCAGCTCGATCTGCCATGACTCGTACCATCTCTTAATGGGCCTAATGTAATCGGATGGTATCTCAATACAGAGATACTATCCCAAATGCTCGCATCTCCAATGATCTAGAGTGAGGTTCTTCGATGGACCTTGTCCTCACCTCACCACTGGTGGAGACTGATCTGAAATAATAATAAATAAATCATTAGTATGATAGCTATCTAAATTAAAAAAATAAATTTTATTATATAAAAAGTATAATAACATCACTCAGACCCGCCTCATTCGAACCCACCTCACTCAGATCTACCTCACTGGGACCTGCCAGTGCAGAACCCTCTGGCGACTCTGCTAGTATGGCAGTGAAAATGGATGAAGGCATCTCAGTCTCAGGGGTAAGCTGCAAATGCGAACGTCGTTGTCTATCTCCTGGTGCTATACCTGTAATTTTTGATATATAAATGAATATAATATTGAACAATAATAGAAAAAAATAAATTACATTCTAATGAATAGAATTATATCGCATGCCATTATAGTAAGAGAAGATTCAACAAAAAATATAGATCTATCCATCAATATTCGTATCTTCCTCAATATATAGATCCTCCTCCGAATCACAATAATCGACTAATGTATCGTCTTCTATCTCATCATCATTTATGAACTGATCGTCACCCTCTGACTCATCAAGATTAAATACAAAATTAGTTTCAACTTCATTGGGTGGCAGATCAGCCCTATTCAAAGGAGCTGTTACAAGTTTTTTATCAATAAGAAGCTCGGCTCATTTTTTTTTTCCTCTTGAAAAGCTTTCTTTTTATATAAATTTAAATTTTCACCCATCTCTAGTCGGGTTGGTATGTCATATACGTCTCTAAGTGTTATTCTTTGTACGACATACCAATTTTCTCGATATTTTAGATCCTTCAAATATATTACTTGTTTCGCTTAAGTTGCTAATATATACGGCTCATTTTGGTACCATATTCATGCAAAGTTTACACTGATAAAGTATGGATTGATATGAATACCAATCTTTTTATTGCTAATATCCTACCATTCACACTGAAATAAAAATACAGAATTACTGGACCCATACTTTAGTTCTATGATATCTATCAGTATACCATAATATTCAATCTCTTCTTCTATTTTATATCCTATCGTAACAATCCCACTATTCTGGATCTATTGTTGCATCTCAAGCTTCCTTGTGTGAAATCTCATTCCTCCAATGATACAAGATGCGTAGTGGTTAACCCTTCGATCGGGACTACATGCTAAATCATACAACTCATCAGTCGCACCTTATTCTTTATTGAAATACTTATATTTCATCTACACTATAATATAAAAAAATATATTGATTCAAATAATTATTTTTATAATTATTAAAAATAACATATTACTAGTGTAACTTACAAGGTCTCCAAACCATTTTATAAATTTTCTTCTATATCGATCATCAACATCCGTATTATTCTCTCTGGATAGTATACTCTTGTGTTCACTGCAACAAGTCATGATTTTTAATTTTACATTGATATGAAAAAATTACTTAGAATATTAAACAGTATGCTAAGATGGTACTTACTCAATGAAATCTTCAATTTCTTCATAATTATTTAGAACGCAGAAGTATGCCTTGGATAGCTCATTCACGTCCATAAATTTATATCTCCTTCCATCAATGGGTCAAACCATTTGTTTAAATATAGACAGTATCGATTTATTATCATCTCATTCATGATCTGCATTACGATCTGTACGATTGAATCTTATTTCGATATCGTTGAGATATATCAAGCAGAATGTGACACACTCCGTAGCTATATATGCTTCCACTATAGACCCTTCAGGCCGTACTTCATTACGCACATATTTTTTTAGGATGTACAAGAATCTATAAATAAAAATAAATTTTTAAAAATATATTTATATCTGATAACTGATATGACAAAGTGCATACAATTTTTTTACCTTTCAATAGGATACATCTACCGATAATATACCGGTCCAGCTAAAAGATCTTTTTTTGGAAGATGAATAGCCAGGTGCACCATAACATCAAAAAATGATAGTGAAAATTTTTTTTCTAACTTATAAAGAATGAGCATGATATCCTTTTCAAACTTCTTAAGTAAGTTAATCTTTAATTTTTGACAACAAAATTCTCGAAAGAGCACTCTCAACTCTTGTACATCTCTTACAAGCTTTGCAAACTGCTCAGAAGTCTCTTCTACCTCAAGTCAGATATTATGTTCATGATCAGAATTGCCTTCAGATGCACTAGTACTCATACGTATATTTGAATAAATATTTTGATGTAAATCATCTAATAGTTCTCCTATACCATCATGTTTGATAGGTTCAGCAGCATCACTATCATCTTCAGTATCATCGTCGTCGTGCACAAGTTCATTCGGATCACGCTTCCCATGCTATATCCAGCAAGTATACTTCTTATCCATACCATAACGTAGCAGATACTCCTCAACAAATGTTATGTGATGATATACCATATTGACACTTCTCTTACATGGATACTTTATCCGACTAGCACTGTCAGCCTTATGCTGTGCAAACTCAATAAAATCTCGAACATCTTTTCGATATTTAGGTAAAAAAATATCTCTAGCATTCATCAATTTTTTGTTGATATCCATCTAACAACAAACATGAAAATCATTAACTACAAAAAAAAATCAATGGTATTCATCCAAATCAGATCCCGATTCGGATTTTGGATCGAATTTCGATCCGAATTCTAGATCAAATCCTGATTCGAATCTAGAAATGGATCATTTTATACAAAACAGTACATATTAAAGAATACAAACTGAATAGTAATATAGAAAATCTCCTTCCACCAATTTTATGAAGCAAAAATGTATGATCCTATCCATTTCAAATAATTACTAACAAGTGTGGCCCTATCCCTTTCAAAAAAGTAATAATCTTATTATTATTATTAATCGATATTTTATTTTATTATTATAAAAATTTTAACAGTATTTCTCCATAGTTCTCCAAGTATACGACGTAAATATGGTGCCTACGCACACTATCCACCATATACCTGAAGAACAGTGGACAGATAACTACTGAGTACTACATAATGAAATAAAATATCAACTATTAACAATAATAAGATTATTTTTTTTTTAAAAATCTGAATATGGGACATCCAAGAGTCGATCTCGATCAAAATCGACTCTTAAATGAGAATCTACGGCTCAATGCAATTTAATTACCATCTCTGAATATACATTCAAAGATAAATTTCTAATTTATCAAAAAAAAGTAACTCTACATTAAAAAAAATTATCAAAAATTTTAGTAGAGTTTTCTCTAAAATAAAAATATTTTTTATATTTAATTATAATAAACAAAAGCATACAAAATAGCATACAAAATAATTAAATTACAATAAGCAAAAGCAATATGCATTGTGCTAGTGGAATAATAAAAAATTTATAAATTTTTATAATAACTTTAAAAAATTCATACAATAAATATAAAATAAACTATAAATAGTTGATCATGCAAAATAATATTAATGTAAAATAATAAAATAAAATCCAATCGCATGTCGAATATCCTCCGCTCCTTCTCCCGCATCTTCCAAATTCACCAAAAGCAGTACCGTGGAAGCAGTCCCGCAGATAGGGCTGAAAGTGGGTCGGACCGCTAGGAGGCCCATCGGATCGGGCTTCAGACTCGACCCCAAACCATTCAGGCCAACCCAATTGGGTTCGGGTCGATTAACCCTCCTCTCCCCTGACCCTGACCCAATCCGTGTTTTAACTTTTATATATATAATAAATAATTTTTTATTTTTTAAAAATATTTTTTATTTAAAAATATTTTTTTAATATTTTTCTCCTAAACGAGCTCCGGACTCGGCCCCCACGACCCCTGCTCCCACGGCACCACCGCCGTCACCCACCCCCCACGGTGCCGCCGCCCTCTCCAACCCGCTCGACTCGGATCCTGATCAGATCCCGATTTGGATCCTAACCTGGATTGAGATGTCGACCTGGATCCTGACCTCGATCCAATTCAAATCGTGATCCAAATTTTATTTTTATTAATCAAATAATAAAATATTTAATTAATATTTTATTTTTTATTTTTTTTCCCTCATTTTTCAGTTCCCTTCCTCCCTCTCCGACCACCCCCCTCCCTGCCCTCGTGTCACTCCCGACCACTCACGGCCCCTCCCCGCCTTCGTGTCATCCCCGACCCCATCCCCACCCTCATGTCGCCCCTGGTCGCCCACCCCCACCCCTGTAACCCCCTTCGCCCCTAGACCCCCTCCCCGTCCCCGTGTCGCCCCCGACCCCCTCCCTGCCCCCGTGTCGCCCCCGACCGCCCAACCCCACCCCTACAACCCCCTCTGCCCCCCAACCCCCTCCCCGCCCCCGTGTCACCCTCGACCGCCCACCCCCACCCTTGCAACCCCCTCCGCCCCACGAACCCCTGGCCCCGGTGTCACCCCCAGTCCCCCACCCCCGCAACTCTCTCTGCCCCCCACTGGCCCGATCAATCAAAAAAAAGGATGGGAAGAACCTTTACCTCCGGCAGACAGCAACGACGGCAATGGAGAAGCCCACAACAACGACGCAGATGGCAACGATGGTGGTGATGGTGGAGATGCGATCGCTGGTGGGAAGAGAGGGGGAGAGAGCTCAGAGAGGGAGAGGGGAGAGAGAGAGCTCGGTTGGAGAGGGGAGAGGGGAGAGCTCGAAGGGGGGAGGAAGTGGGTTTCGTGCGATGCGAAGGGACGTTGAGTTGATGTCTAATAAATGCAGAACTATTAGCGATGAAAATTTTCATCACTAATATAATTATTAGCGACGAAAATCATTAATAAGTCTATTAGTGACAGAAATATAGTTTCCATCACTAATAAATACCGTCCAAAAAATTTTTTTCCCTCTAACAATTTTTTCTTCAAAAAAATAAAAAAATATTTTTAAAATAATTTTTCCAACGAAAATCCCTTTTCACTGCTAATAAAAAAAGTTTTTCATTAGAAAATTTTTTTCATAAAAATTGATTAAAAATAATATTTTTAAAATTTGGTTGCTGATGAAAAATAAATTTATGTCCTAAATACATTTTTTTAAAAGAAATTTAAAAAAAATTAAAGACTATTTGCGATAAAAACTTGATTTACGTCGCTAATAATTAAAAAAAATTTCACTCAAATTTTTTTAGTTTAAAAAAAAATCTTTCCAATAATAATTTCATAAAAAATAAATTTTAATTTTTTTTCCATCAAAAAAATTTTTCATCCAAAAAATTAAAAAAAATGATATTAAAAAATATTCATTATGAAAAATAAAATTAATTTTTTTAATCTAAAAAATTTTTGATCTAAAAAAATTTTTTAAAATAATTTCATCAAAAAAATTAATTTTTTATTAATAAAAAAATTTATATAAATAGTTAATTTATGACTTTCCTTCAAAATAAATTTTTTCTTCAAAAAAATTATGTATATAAAAAAATATAATTACGATAAAAAGTTTAATTTACGTCACTAATAATTATTATAATAATAACTTTTTGGCTTCCGCAATGAAATAGGTACTATAAGAGATCGATAGTTTTGTGATCTTCGATCTTCAAGAAATTCATCTTTTTCTTGGAGTCCTCATTCTGAAAGTCAGAGTACTAGAATATCACGATAATTCTAAGATCATAAGAAAAATTCATCAAGATTGAGATTTGAAAGATAGGATAGGAACAGAAAGTTAGAGGTCCAGAAGCTCGTATATTGCATGCATGTGAGGATCAAGCTTGAGAAATTTAAAAGAAATTGTGTGAGTATCAAAGATCTAGCAATTAATTAGAATCAAAGCAGACCTGCAGGTAGTGCAAGTTATGTTATAAAGCATAAACTCATATTTATGCTTTGCATTGCTAGAAAAATGAGTGCTCATATTGTTTGTCTTCTCATGATTGAAACTCCTATAGAGATATATTTGAGCGTCGATCGATGCAGAAAGTATGGTATCTTTCGAGATTATAGAAGCCATACTAGAATATGCTGCTTAACTATATATAGTTTTTGCATGAAAGGAGGCTCCTTTCATACAGTTTAAGACAGACATTCCATCAGAAAGATTCATTGATATTACTAGTAACAGTGACAGTGATGAACAGATAAATTTTATATCACAAATAAACATATAGCTTACTTCATTTAAAAGGATCTATTCATTCTAATCCATGAATATCATCTATTTTCATATAATTTTTTCATATAAAAAGTTCGGTCTAAATCATAACTCATATTTGCTTTTTTACCATGTAAAAGGATAAAAGATGTATACAGCTGCTATAAAAAATAGATGCAGTTGTCTTACATAAAATCAGAAATTTAAATTTTATAATTTTTTTAAATTTTTATTTATTTTATATATTGATGAGAAAATATTTTCATCATACATAATTAAATATTTATGATAAAAATTTACTTTTCATCATAAATACTAAATTATTTATGATAAAAAAATTTTATCATAAATAATAAATAATTTTTAATTTTATTAAATTTTTAATTTTTTTAAATATTAACGATGAAAATATTTTCATTGTAAATAATTAAATATTTATGATACAAATTTTTTTCACCGTAAATACTTAGTTATTTATGATGAAAAATTTTTATCACAAATAATAAGTAATTTTTAATTTTTTTAATTTTTTAATTTTTTTAACTATTGACAATAAAAATAGTTTCATCATAAATAATCAAGTATTTATGATAAAATTATTTTTTTATCTCAAATAATTAATTATTTATGATGTAATATTTTTGTCACTAATAATTTATAATTTTTAAATTTTTAAATTTTTTATTTTTTTTAAAATATTGATGATGATAATATTTTCATTGGAAATAAGCTTATTAATGATGAAAATTAGTTTTTCATCGTAAATACTTAAATTATTTAAGATGAAAATATTTTTATCTCTAATGTTTAAAAATTTAAAATTAAAATAAATGAGATGTTATTTATGATAAAAATATTCGTTGCCAATAAGTCATTTTTTTGATGAAAAAATTTTTTCGTCGCTACTACAAGACTATTTACGATGAAAAATTATTTTTATCATAAATATTAAATTATTTATGATGAATATTTTTATCATCGTAAATAGCATTAATGACGATGAAAATATTTTTATCGTAAATAATTTCATCGTAAAAATATTTTTTTCTTGTAGTAGATGTATGACGTCGGAATCAGTCTGTACTCTCCTCAGGATAAGATCGGACTATTTTATTTTTAACTTTCCTTTTTTTGTCTTCAATATTCTAAAACGTATATCTAATGTAGAGATGAGGTTCAATCTAGCAAAGGAGGAGGAGAGGAAGAGAAATGACCAATCGAAAACGTCTGCTACTGTTCCTGCGCCAAAAAGAGTTAAAGGTGCAGACCCTCTTCCTGCCTCGATGCCATCCCGGTCCTCATCAGCGACTCTCTCTCCGATCACCTTGGGGAGAACTTAAGCTTCCCGAGGACCACAGAACTCTCCCCCAGCATTATCTTTGGAGCTGCCTCACCAACCCACCATGGTGAGGATCAAGAATAATAGTGCTCAATCTACACCATCCTCCAAAGAGCCCAGGCACAAATCGACCACACTCTTTGGGGCACCATCTAGTTTGGCTGAAGGGGATGCTATCACAAGAATGTCACTCCTAGAGCGACCCCAACTGGGGCGAGATCTTCTCAAATCTGTCATGCTGACCGTCTATTTGGAGGCGCGTTGGAAAAATAAGCCCAAGGAGATCGCCAACCATGGATTTGAACAACTCATACCTGTAAGTAATTCTTTCTTTTCTTTTTTCTCTCTCTTTCTTTTTACTTTGGTATATGACTAATATGAATCTCTTGTTCTGTAGGTTGCCATAGATTTTAAAGTCATGTATGATAACATGGTCTATCTACTGAAAAATAAAGAGGCCATGGACACCAATTTAATCATTCTCCAGGAGGAGAAGAAGGAGTCTGAACTCATCGTCAGGCTCAAACACCAACTCGAGGAAAAGCTGAAGCCCTTGAAGGAGAAGAATCAGAATTTATTCGACCTTCAGCGAAAAATAAACGAGCAGGAAAAGAAGATCTTTGACATGCACACTGTCATCGAGAAAAATAAAGAACTGGAACCGAAGCTTAAAGAGGTGGAAAAAGCTAATGAAGCTCATGAGGAGGCCATCGAGGCCTTGAAAAGATAAATAAAGGAGCAAGATAAGATAGTAAAGATGGTGTAACTGTACAAAACCTCCAAAGAGTTTGAGGATGAAGTATCCGCCAGTGCCACAACCTGATCAAGAAGCTATATTTCAAAGAAGACATCTCCAAGGTCACTCCAAAGATGAACATCGAGATGGGCATGAAGGAAGATCTTGAAACACCCCCCGAAGTGACAGAGGAGCCAGCAAAAGAATTAGATCGGCCAACCACTGAGATGAATACAAAAGAAGCCATCACTGCGGAACCCATATCCGTGGTACCCCCGATGGAGACTGAAAATCTCAAGGTCAGTAAGAAATCGGAGCCTGCCCCAGTCACAAAACCTGCCATTACCGATACCGAGAAGTCAGAGCAACCCAAGAAAGTATCGACTAAGGAGAGCTCCAGTGGACCGATGATCATTTGCTGGAAGTTTTCTTTTTGTCTCGAGATATATCGACTTGATACAGATCTTTTTTTTTTGTTTTTTCTCTTTTTCTTTTTTGAAACGTGTAAACCTGATATGGGTTCTTATTTTTGTAATTTTTTCAAATATTAATGTAAAGGATATTTTCTCAAATGTATTTGAACCATATAGTCTAGTAAATCTCATCACTTGCTAAGATGAAATAATTATACGTATCTTTGTAAATCAGCAAAATTGAAAATCGATAACTAATTCAATAGAATCAAAAATTGATAGCTTTAAATTTAGCCAATGTCGAATAATTAAAAATGGACTGGGTGTACCTTTATTTGCATGACTGTAGATAGATCAAGCCTTAAAATTTGACCCAAAAGTCAATAATTTCAAGAATACCCAAAGATAATCTCGCTCTAGATATCAATGTAACATTGTTGATAAATAACTGATGTAAAACACCTTTGGTCTTGTATCTGATATCGGACTCATCGATCAATAATGTGATCAAATCCTCTGAGGCTTTAGGATTGAAATCAAAAAAAATATTTATGCCCTTCGAGGTTCCACTGGACTGAAATTCGGATTGGGGTATCATGCCCTATGGGGCTTTACTAGACTGAAATCAGGATTAGGATATCGTGCCCTTTGGAGCTTTACTGAATTGAAATCTGGATTAAGATATCGTGCCTTTCGAGGCTTTACCAGACTGAAATTTGGATTAGGATATCGTGCCCTATGGGACTTTACCGGACTAAAATTTGGATTAGGATATCGTGCCCTATGGAGCTTTACCGGACTAGAATCTGAATCAAGATATTGTGCCCTTCAGGGCTTTACCAGACGAGAATCTGGATTAGGATATCGTGCCCTACGGAGCTTTATCATACTGAAATCTAGATTAAGATATCACACCCTACAGGGCTTTATCGGACTAGAATCTGAATCAAGATATCGTACCTTTCGGGACTTTATCGGACTAAAATTCGGATTAGGATATCGCACCCTATGGGGCTTTATCGGATTGGAATCCAGATTAGGATATCGCATCCTATGGAGCTTTATCGGACTAAAATCCAAATTAAGATATTGTGCCCTTCGAGATTTTATCGGATTGGGATATCGTGCCTTTCGGGGCTTTTATCGATTTAAGGAGTGGACTTCAATACATGGGAGGATGATGTACAGGAAAGAGCTCGTTAGAGCAATTACATCTAAGTCAATTTATTTTACTTCAGATTTCGAGTTCTAAGGCAACAGATTGGCACTAATGAAAAAGCAAGAGAAATTGAATGGAACTGGAGAAGAATTTAGTAGGAGCCAAGAGTCTGGCTTAATTTTTTACTAGCAAAGTTTCCTTCTAGTTTCAGAGAATTGGACTTATCGATGGAGGATCCCTGACTCTTTATTTATAGAGGAGTTGAGGAAGCCGTTTCAGAGTTTATTAGATCGTTAGAGGAGTTTGTTGGACGGTGAGAAAGCCATCTGTAAATGAACTGGTGTACAACTGTGCATGTGAGATAGATGTGGAATCGCGTTCGACTTCGACCTGATAGAAGAAAGCACTATGGGTGTTTGCAAAATAGCTAAGTCCGTCACAATAATAGTTCACCTCGGTAGATAACCGGAATGAACTAGAGGCTTCATAAGATTCCTAAATAAAAGTATCGGGGTTCAGATCGGTAAACACCCGACCTGAGCACTTCTGTCAGTAGAGATCCAGTACGAGGATCTCTTATTCAAATCGATATAATACCAATCCAAATTTACTTACAGATAGATTGATATGCTAGGATCTAGCACTTTAAGATCAATACCTCCATGATCTCGTATGATGATGCCACGTGTTTCAATGTTGGTTTAATACACCAACATCTCCAAACCTAAAAAACATAAAAGGTATTGTGAAAAATATAAATAAATTTTAGTAACTTATCCAGTAAAGCAGTAATACAAAAGAATATGGTAACAAATTTCGAAACTATTTTTTTATGTGTAAAAAAATATGAATAAATTATTTTTATATCTAAATATTACTTACGAAATATTTATCTAGAAATATATAGATTTTCAGATAAATTTTTTATCTACAAAAGAATGGAGTCTGAAGTTTTTTTCTATGTATACTTCTCATTTGTCAAAGAATGGGTTACACCATTTTTCCACTCTTCGAAAGATACACTAATCCTCTGTAGTTAAGAACACTACAAATAGCTCGATTCTTACCAGGCTACTATAAGTTGAATGTTATACAAATTTATTAAAGCAAGGCCATTTTGATACCCAATAAATTTAGATTGGGTAAGATTTACGGAACCGCCCAATCTTTGAAACATTTTCGTTCTTCTACACATGGATAAGCTGGTTGAGCGTTTAAACTAGTCCTATTTTGTGTGTGTACCGGGATGCCGGATGCTTTGACCGTTTTAACAAGGACTTCTCAACCGTTTTCTGGGAGGCAGCATTTCTTCAGATATCATCTTTGGAAGACCGGATTCCGCAAACAATATCCATTGAATTTGATCTGTTTGGAATATTCAAATACGTGTTGTTTTGGTGAAAGATAACTTGAAATCTTGCTCTCTCATTGTTTTACCGGTTCAATGCATCAAAGTTAATGCATACATTGGTTTTTGAGGACGTGCATGAGACATCCAATAAATGCATGCCACAAGGCTATCTGTGAAAAGGAATACACTTAAAGATGGACAAAAAAGAAATATGGAGGAAAAAAAAAAATGGAGACTACCTTGTTGAAGGTATTGGGAGAGGAGACCTGGGAATTAAAAGGAAAAGTAGGATAAAAAGGGCCTTCATTGTTTTATGAGCAAAAATTCTAGGAAAACTCACAAAAAATCACTCCAAAAGTCATTCAGGTGCTTTGCATCAATCACCTTGCTTCGTTTAATTGATGGCTCTTCGCGATGCCACTTCAAGGAGACCAATGTCAATTCACCAAACTAGTTGGGCGACATTTTTGAGTTACTTATGATAATAAGCATGGTATCATGACAACTTAGTAGTTTTCAATGTGTCCTAACTTTTGGCTTTTCCTTCCCTGGTAGATGACTCATGCCAGCTATATTAGCAGTCAAAGAGGCAACTTGCGGTTGAGTCGCGTCCAACCCAGCACGCTGGTCTTCTGCCATAAGGCAGTGCAGTACCGCGCGATACCATGGGTGGACTCCTAAACAATGGGTGGAAAAAAGTATTCCATCCATTAAATAAGTGTTAATCGAGATAGCAATTAGATGGAGATCTATAGGCTTCCATTTTATAAACAAGCTTGGCTCGATCGATGAGAGTTGACAAATTTTAGGTCCTAAGTTTTTATCACTGTAGCAATATGGGTATGTACCTACTTAGATGTTCACATTATGTATATCTGGCTACATTAACTAGATGTTCACATTTCATACACATAAAATATTCCTGTAAATAAGCCAGTTTTTAACAAACAATTGGGGACTGTAGTCAGGCTTGTCATCACCAAGACAGAGGCTAATGACCCAGATAGAAGACCAAGATAGAAGAAATTTACTGGAATTGCTTCAAACATGGATTATATGGAATTCTTCCTTTCTAATTTTACTGTGTGAAAGTTCTTCTTTTTTACTTTATAATCAAACATATAAAAACTTTTCCTTCTTTGGGTGGAGAAGAATCTGTAGCTTTGGGAACTATATCTAGTTTAAGAGCTAAACCTTGTGGTCTCCACTTTGGCTCATAGGGAGCCAAGATCTTGTCGACCGATCCTGGTCCTCTAATCAATGATAAAGAGAGGATGGTTTCAAATGGTCAATATTATATTAAAGCAGAAGCCGCCGCCTCACCAAAAGAGAAAAAAAACGCAGAAGCCTCCGCACGTGGGTGTGAAGGAATAATTTAAAGTAGATGTGGGAAATTCTTATAATTGTGTTGTGATTTTTGTATTATAGGATTTATAATCTTCATCTATAGCCATCACATCATCTATCTCAAAACTTGATAATTTTTATCTATTATCAATGCGCACCGCATACCAGATTAATGGTACTTCATTATATTGTTGGAATAAATAAAAGCCATCGGTTTAAGATAGATAGCGTTGCAATTATTCATGATAGTACAAGACTCTGTAATGCAAAAAAATTACACCGTAAAGAATCTAAACTCTATTATTTTAAAATTTTAAAATTTATTTTTTTTAATTTTTTATTTTGTAAACTTATATGAAAGATTAGAGCAAATATTTCTCATAAGAATAAGATATATATGAAATAAAATTATCTTAAAAATATATTTATATGTATTTTCATATGCAATACACCAATGCTTCTGTATACAGGGGCAATGATTAATTTCGCTCCAAATACCCAACAACCAGTCCCAATAAGGTAGGTTTTACTCAACCCATTAAAAATTGGTGATGGAGAGAGATCTTCATTTGAAATCCCACATAGGTCTAAGGAAGGTGCAAATAATCGCAATGTCTATCCCTAATCTAACTTGATTATATCTAAGCCTTGATGTATGAAGATTATGATGATAACAAAGCAAAAAAATTATTGTGATCGATCATGTGAAAGGCTATAAGATATATGCTTAATTATTCAACATTTAAATTTTTGAAGAATAATATTTTTATTTCTCATTTTTATTATTATTGAAATTTGATTTATTATATTCTATGTCTTAAATTTTTATTGTATTGAATGCTATGTGAAATTTTGAGATCTATTTTTATATATTTTTTATTTATTTGATTTATATAGAAAAAAATCCAATTTTACCATCCCAATCCGCTCAACCCACTCTACCCACCCTGCCCTACCCCGAGACAGGAAGAGAGGGCGAGTAGGGGTGCGTGGCTTCCAACTACGAAACAGGTATGAGTAACGGCCCAACCAATACCCAGCCCATTTCCATGCACATATGATCCATGATGCATGAGAAATTCTAATAGAAATTTTAATAGTATTCTATTTTCTTCCCCCTCCTCTTCCCGCCAAGCCCACAACCCCACCCTCCGCCCCACCAATTAAAAAAAACAAAAGAAAAAGAAGCAGCAGCAGAAAGATGGAAGAGGGAAAAAGAGATTAAGTCTTTCTTGCATGACTTGGATCTTGCTAAAACTCCTAAAGATATAGACTCTGTCACGGTCGGACTTGCGGACCTTCTAGATCGGACCAGAGTATCAAATTTCTTAAAAATGAATGAAAATAAAAAATAGTGATTTTCTCACACACACAAAAAAAAAAAAAAAAAAAAAAAAAGGAGAATTGCTCTTCTTTCAACAAGAAAAACCTTGAATGCTCGATAACATTCAGCAGTTGGTTCTCTATTCCATACAAAAATATTCTTGATGAAGCTATAATACATCGAGGGTGGAAAAAGCGATGCCTATAAAAAAAAAAATGTTTTCCACAAAAGCGATGCTTATACACCATCAAAAACAGGGAGTCAAGACATTGCATTTGGAACAATAACCAATTTCACTTCTTCTCGTTCAACTCCTTGCCAAAAGCTGCCCGTCTTGACTTAATTTCCAAGGAACACTGATCATTTACAAAACTGAGCCCGAGTGCCAGTCTAAATACTTACAGCTAACTCATAATAACCATTATTTCACCACCGAGCAATGTATCAAAAAATTTCCAGAACCCATCCGCACGTAAATCTTTGCATCTGCACTTAGCAAGAACTTTACAACAACTATCATCCTACCATGCTTCTACACTTCACTAGAGACATGATGAGTCTCCCTGCTCCCAAAACTTTGAAGCAGAACTGCAGCTGCCTAAAGATACAGGGATCGAACAATTTGAGAAGTCCCTATAGTACATGGCTCCTGGCTCTTCAGCACAACCCCCGGTAACAATTCGACAACCATCCACTGCGATAGCTGACAGGCCAACAATGTTTTCAGTTTCACCAGGTACACGACAGTCCAACGAATTTGCCAGGAACCCTGTATCAGTTTCCCAAACATTAACTCGATAATCAAATGGGCCTCCAGTGACTACTTTGTAGGGATCCATGTGAAGCAACGTAACACGGCTGCTGTTTGAATCCAAATCAGCCATGGGTTCTGGATATTCTTGGCTTTTCCGAATGTCCCACAATATAGCCCTGGTAAATGATAAACAATCAAGAATATTTATTTTGACAAAAACAATCAAGAATATTTATTTTGATAAATTACTGACAAAATGACGTGCAAAATGCATGGCGTGGTGCCACAGATTTAGAAAGGGAAAAAATACACACAAGCCACATATAGCCGTCCTTCCAGCAGAAACATGTCCGCTTGTTTTGCCCAAGAAAAGATTGACTTTGTAATTGTATTAAAACATTCAAACCATTGCTAAAGCACCAAAATAGTCATTGCAATATGAGCGCATTTCAGATGCCAATCGAGCACCGAGACCTTGCAATACAGAACCATTCGACTTTATGCATGAATACAGCATATTCGAAAAGGAAGAGGAAGAAAACACTGGTGACAACTGATAAGTCACCATGCTTCGTAAACATTAGTTGGATGCTACCACGTTTAAAACTCATATAGCTTTGCTTTATGCATATGGAAAGCCATAAAATTATTGCCTTGTGCTTGCCTTCAAACAAAACGAGATTCTTGAGAACGCATCAATCCATCCCACAACACTTTCTGGTAATGGTACTCTAACCTCAGCACACCTATCACAATCTGATATCTACATAGGCATGTATCAAGCTGAACATAAATAACCCAAAGCAAACTTAGTGTTAACTGACAATACAGTTTGATTACATTTAAGGTATGCATATCGACTCAGAACCACTATTTTTTCCCCTTCTTTAAGAATAGCCCAGTTTTGAGATGGTTTATTGGAGTATATCTCAGCACCAGGGGTAAAGATGTCTAAAAATTCAAAACTAGGTCATTTTTGAGAAAAATTATGACCTGAACCTATAAAAACGGAAGCAAAAAAGGCCATTTGCCAAATTCCCCTTTAAGGTGGGAAATTTTACCATTAACAGGATTGTCATAAATTTTCCAGCTACAAGAATAAAAAGCAAGTTATCCAGGATCACACAACATGCATTTGTAACTTTTAATGTTTGAATACCTACCACAAGTAGTAGCATTGAGGCAGGGTCAAAATTAAGAAACCATGAAGAACAGAGCTTCACCTGGAAAGAAAGTTAATTTTCACATAGCTTCCAACTAAATGAAATACTTCACTAACGTGGAGACCATAAGCTTTAGGGTCAATGAAAAGCGAGTGCACAAGCCTTTTGTAATAAAAGTCCATACGTTGTGTCATCATGGATCATGCACATATTGATCAAGGACTTTTTGGGAAAACAGAAATTATCTTGCATTAAATCTATATATAAAAATATAAAGCCTTGCAAATTCCAAGTATAATATGTTCTATTTAACACATGTTAATAGATTCACAAGCTTAAAAAGAGTTAACTAAACTATGAATCAAGATCTATCTCATAATAGGTTAGCATTCAAATTTCAAAAGCTTGGATCATCCTAGCTTCCACATGAGATTGCACGGCAAGGACAACTCGTTAATAAAAACAATCACTACTTCAGATTAATGTTCGGTACATAAAGACAGAACATATTAACACACAAAAATGGCTAAAAATGATAAATGACACAACAGCAAACCAACATAGTGAGATTTTTTGCCAATTCATCAACTTAATAAACTCCAATAGTCAGCAAAGCTTTGACATTCACTGTTGCATTAGTCATGTTACTGAGATAACAGGAATGCCAATGAAACCCAAATGACAGAAAGGTTATAATTACCTGTCTTCTCCACCGGTACATAGTAACCATTTAGCAGGCAGCATCTCAAAAGAGTATAACTTTGGGGCATGAATTGCAGCAGTGAAAGCTTTTCTCATTGTTCTTAGGTCGATTGCTGTAACTAGTGAACCAGCAGCAATATAGCAAAGAGCATCATGGCATTTCATAGCAACAGGTGGCCCAGAAACACATGTCATCCCTACACATGCTGATGAGCTAGAAGATGATGATGCACTTGTGTCCCAAACTCGGACCTGAATGGAAATGCAAACGATACTTCAGAACGTCTTTTCAAGATTCCTGTCAACAAGTATCATATACCAAGTCTATCTCTGATGGAAAATGCTGTGTAAAGAATTTACATGAGATAGAGACAAACCAGGTTTTTCAGACTTCAATTAACAGCAAAATAAAAATTTTAAGTCCCAGAAAACATCCCAATAGAAGTCAAGGAAAAAAAGGATTGCACCCATTTGGAATGCATTCCAGATATGCATCCCTAGCACCTAATAATATATGAGCTCCTAGGTACAGTTACAAGCAATTAGCAATAATGAAAGCTTTATGACAATGAACAGAATTTCAAACAATTAATGTCGCAACCGAAGACATTTCAGGGGGAAAAATGGATACAGAAAAATATATCCTGTCCGGTGCAAGGAGGGAGATGAAAAGAAATGCAAAGAAGGCCGTAGTACAGGAGTTCATGATGTTCTAAGGAACAAATCCCATACTTCTTTATGTATGGACCTTTCAGCTAATTTTCCAGACTTGCATATGTTAGATGTATGCTCTAGAAGTCAATTTTGGCTGACATATTTCATATCTCTAGAATATGATTTTGTACTTATTCGGCAATTATATTACCATTCATGTTGATGTGTCCATAAATCATCCAAGCAATTAACAAGATGATGACACATATTCTCAAAGAGTTGAGAATTTGAGGCATATGTCATTGATGGTTGATTCCTAAATTGCTCCTAATCATAGGATCATCATGGAGATGGTGATTGATCTGGATAGACAGTGCACGGATCGCTTCCTTCGGACATATGGATCTCGAATTTGTAGTGTAGAGACACTGGAGCGAGAGTACAGGTGATTGTTAGAGAACAACTAGCACTGAGCGTGACCAACACGAGAAGTCACATGGATGTCTGCTCACTCGTTAGTGATTTTCTCGATGCTACAGTTGTATGACTGGTCCCTTTGACCTGAGATGACACTACTGCTCGCAGTGAGACTGCTGGAGTTTGACTGACACATCAACATGGATCTCAAGGAGCCTTTGTAGTAGATGTTGGCGACAGTTGATCCACCGTAGAAGTGGAGTGTGCATCAAGATGGGATCTATCAATCCTAACAGAAGGGAGTAATCATATGGGATTTAAGAGGCTGGCTGAGTCCTTAAGTCTATGGCCATAGCAGTGTGATTGATGGAAAAAAATTTCCATAAAATCACATATGGACTTAAGCTGATTGAATCTATCATATGACCGATGTTGAGGTTTGACGATTTATCCATGACCTGCCATCTAGTCGGGACTCAATAGAAGAATTGAATCACACGTTAACTACACCTAGAGGTTCATTTCAGTTCTACTGGATTGCCACTACATACTGCTAGGTATCACTAGTGGATTGTGAGAGCTCATTAGGATTATTCTAGATCGACAATCCTTATTTAGTTAGAGTGAAATTATTCCGATCCATTGAAAAAAATTTTAATGATACGATGATAGAGATCATTGTATGTCTCACTACCAGATAGAATTGAACCTATGAGATCACACAACAAAGAGATTAGGTCTGAAATAAGAAATTAAACTTATGAAGTATCAATTGGATTTAGAGAAACCCATTGGGTTCATGATAACATTGTTAGTATATGGTTGGACCCAATTCTTCTTTCCGTTAGGATTACTTATTTGATAAGATAATTCTAACTTAATTACCTGCTAATAACCTACATGAATAAAATTCATGAGACTCCAATTGTTGGGTGTCTAAGGTTATGGATCACATAAATTAAAGATGCAAGTCCCTTATGAATCTCCTTGATAGTTATTATGGGACGCCACCTTGATTTGATCAATTTAGGCGTGTCTATTGATTAGAGGACTTTTGATTTTCATATGGGGTGTCTCTTGGGTGCAAAAGAGGGTGTCTAATTATGGGTGCAAGGGCTCCAATAGTTGGTGCCTAATGGGCTTCTTAATATAAGTTGGATAACTTAAATTAATAAGAATCCTAATGCAAGTAGAACTTGTATTATGAGATTGAATAGGATTCAATCCTTATGCCTATTTAAAAGGACCTCCCCTAAGGTCCCTAGAGGATCAAAACCAGCAGCCCCTCACACCCAAAGGCTCTCCCCACGCCCTCTCTTCCTCTCCCTTTCTCTCTTGGGTGTTCTATACACCCCTTCCTTGGGATGCGCGTTCCAAGGAGTTCCATGCCCAAAGAAGTTTGGCCTCTTCCTTACTAGTTTCTAACATCTGGTAGCAGCACATAGCAAAAATAAACTCTAGAGAAGAAAAGAAGAAAAAGATCAGGAGAAAGATCAAATATTGATCGTGATCCAGACTTCGTTCAGATTCAGTAGGCTGAATTTTGGAGAACCAAAATTCAGATTAAAAAGAACTGTTCCAGACTGATCCCGAGTGGATACTCGTAGAGGCCGGATATTTGTGCGGCTAAAAGAGAGCCTCTTCTCTTCCAAATCCAGTTTTGAAGAAAGGGATTGCGAAACAGGTATGTGATTTGATCACAATCTGAATTTCAGCATATATCAATTTCAACATATGAAATAGATCATGTGATTTTATGTTTTTATGCATGCAAAATTAAGATTAAAATTATTTTAATCTTATTCTCCGCTGCAGTATTTAAAAAATAAAATTTTTAAAACTCATATGCATACATCAAATCCCAAAATCCAACAATGGTATCAGAGCTACGGATTTTCATATGCTGAATTTTAATATACATATTTTTTGAAAAAATTTCAAAATCAATCTTTTCTTGATACATGAGATGTATGGATGGATCTTCAAATCTGAAATTTAATTTTAGATTTAATTCTAGAATATATAGTTGATATGTTGATGCATGCATAGATCTGAAAATTGATTTAGAAAGAGTTCTAGTTCATGTGAAATAGATATATGCATGAAACCTGAATTTTTTTGTGATCTGAATTTTAATTCATATGTATGATATATGATTGCATATTTAGATCATAAATTTGATCTTAATCTGATCTATAATTAATATATGAGATATATGATATCATATTTAAATCTGAAATTTTGTTTAAGATCTGATTTTACATGCATATATGTGATATATGTTTATGTGTTAGAACTTGAAAATTATTTTCATGTTTTAATATTTACTTTCATGCAAAAGTATTTAGATCTGAAATATGATTTTAGAATCTGAAATTTGTGTTTGTGTACGAGGATTTTGGTCATGAAAAAATCAAAAATTAGATCATGTAATAGGATTACATCTAAGATTTTTGATTTGAAACATATGGGTCTAATTCGATTAAGTAATTGGTTAAATCGAATTAAGTTAATGATCATACAATTGTTATTGATCAAATCGATTAAGTCCCATATGTAGACCTAATTTGGCTTGTTGATTTGAGCCCGATTCACTTGAGCTAACCAATTCTGATCAATTGTCCAATTGATGTCTAAGACAAGTAATTGAAAGGTGGTTACTTAATTGGTTCCGTTCGCTTACCTGACCAATTTATTGGTGTCTAAAGAAAGCAAC